>NC_048898.1:19315591-19321539 GCF_011077185.1 Oxyura jamaicensis
CCCCCCCCCCCCCCCCCCCGAGTGATATGGTTCAGATATTTTTGACTCATCCAGAATTTATGCAGTATAATTCATACAACTGTATCTGCATCAATAAACATATTTTTCTAAAAAAAAAATTGATTTTTAGTGTTGTACATTATAGTGAGAAACACCAGAAATACTTTCAAATTTGAAAGCTCAGTGGTACTTACCTTTTATTTCATTTCAGTTTACAGATAAAACACCACGTAGCAAAACTGAAAAGAATTAAAAAAAGAAAAAAAAAAAAAAAAAAAAAAAACGCCCCCTCCCCAATTTTCTTTGTGTGGCTGTTGATGGCATCTCTGACATCATTATTATGTATGTTAATAGCAAAATGGCTGATTTGTTTCATGTCTAAAAATACCACTTACATTATGCAGTACATATGTCAGGCTAACACTGAAAGGAAATGTCTTGTTATGATGGCTGATGTTTTTGCTCCTGATTTAATAAAGCTATCCAAAAGAGCACTTATTCTGCTCTTCTCTTACGGGAATACGATTCATCAGAAGAACTATGGCTGAGCAATGTTTCATACTGAAATTGGTGGAAACAATCCCATTAAAGTTAAGGGGTAAAACTGTTTCTCAGCTACCTTCAAAATAACGTATTAACAAAAATGATTTTTTAATTTTTTTTTTTTTCTTTAGTTCCCAGTCAGATTAATTCTGATTTTACAACAAGGCTGTGCTGATCCCTCTGAGGGTTGTATTTTCCAAGAACACTTTTTACTGAAACAGCAAGGCTCCACTTCAGGCATGTCACTGTTTTATTGGGTTTAGCTCCAAGCTCTTTAGAGAAAATAATTAGTTCAGAAGTGGATTTTAAACAACAAATATTGTGGCCTATTTTATACGATACATTGAGCAAGACTTGTATGATCATTCTCCTTTTAAATTCTTCAAACCTATACAGTGTGTTTAACACAAGTTACATCTTAAATATTTTTTTGATAAGTGTGATGTGTGTTATAAAGTCACTGTACTGGCTTATCTGCTAATATTGCGGTACAAAATGACAGTGAACGTAATGGTTCATTCACAGATATGGATCATAGAATCTAAAAGGCTAGGAAAAGACCTCCAAGATTATCTGGTCCAACTATCCCCTTACCACCTTACCACCAACATCACCCACTAAACCATGTCCCTTTCAGAATGACGAAGGCTTGGAAATGTGTGTTCTCTGCTGTACAGTGGCAAAAAGAAAGTATTATCTGCCAGGTAATACCAGGAGAAAATGACACCTCTCTGTGTTTGAACAGTGTTTCAAGATAAGTTAACGTGTGATGTCCTATTTCATTAAAACACCTCAGACCTATAAAATATGTGAAATAACTAGTACAATAATTTTTCAGGTGTCAGGGCTCGTGATAGTCACATGGATCTGAACTTGTGTAGTATTTGATATAGGTAGGTAATTCAGGGGTGAAATAGTACAAAAAAAATGCACTATGAGTATGAGCAGGCTTAGTGTTGCTAATATAATATAGAAAGAAATAAATATTTTAGAGATCTTCTGTAATGATGCAAGATGAATTTCTGGCTGCCATGTTTCATGCACACGATTTAAGTTCTGATTTTGGTTGCCTCATTTCCAGTTGATTTTTCCCAACTACATTTAAGGTGTTGGTGTAATTTACACTGGTTGTGAAATACCTGAAATATATATTTTCTGCACCCAGTTTTACCAAAGAATGATCAATCATATTGCAAGTAGCTAGTACATTCTTAATATTTTCAATGTGGATATTGTCCTAAGGAGACTTGAAAACTCTTTAACGTTGGTTCCAACATTCTTTAAGCCAGAAAATGATGGCAACAATATGTTCATGTTACTGCCTGGCTTTCTGGAATTCTGCTCAAACTAGCGGTTTAAAATTCCACATTTAAAGTTCCTCTGAACTAAATGTACAACAATTCAATTAAGTGGAATACTGATTTCGAATTAGTATCTAATTAGAAATTGAATGCAGTTTGGGAAAAGAGTGGCTTCCTTTTTACTAATTACAAAGTGTTTGCTGTTTCCAGTTAGCATGGTGGTGGTTTGTAAACTCCATGCACATGAAAGAAATTAAATGAAATTGTGCATCAAATGCGTGTGTTTGTCTATGCTATGAATTATCTATTGTGATGTGTGTTTTTGATCATGTAAGTGGTGGTCTTCTGTTGTTTAAAATACATGCATTTAAGACTCGATAGGAAAACACTCGGCTGTTAATGTGCAGTAAGTCACTTAAGTAAGTAAGTCACTTAAGTAAACTGGGCTATTCACCATTCATTTGATCATGGGAGTTTAACCCCAGATGTTATTAAAGCAATGCAAATGTTGTTTGGATTTCAGCCTGGTGAGTACCTTGTTTCAATAAAACAATCACAATAATGTTTAGATCAACATTGGTTTTCTAACCTGAATGGGTAATAAAAATAAATAAGTGAATCAAAATCAGCTGCTGAGAAAGTCTTATATAGATTATTTTTATTCTTTAATTCACAGAACCCATGAAATGAGGGAGAAAATTTAGAGTACTGTTTGATTTCATTACACTTGTTAAAACTCCCTGTTTTTAACATGCTTCAAAGATTTATGTGCAAGACTCCCTACCAAGTTAGATATTAATGTTTCTCAATATAATGCCCAAAGGCAAGTTTTTTTGACTTTGCTTATTCAATATCAGAGATGTAAATCTGGAAGAAAACAAGATGAAGCCTGCATGATGATAAAAAGGCAACTTAAGGTCCAAAATTCATCCTTATAGGCACTATTGTTGTTACTTTGCTCTCTGCAGAGAGCATTACTTTAGGAAGAAGTAGAAAAATAAAATGTTGGTGGTCTTTTCATCAATAGATATCAAAAGACATTTTACAAAGTCTGTTTTAAAATCACATATGTAAGAGGTGAGAATAACCTTTGGATATAATTATTTAATTGCTCACATACACTGAGTAATAACTGCAAAATGCATTCAGTCTTTCAGATGGTCTTTGACGTTTTGACCCATCAGTGAGCTTCAGATGTAAGGGCTGTTGTAGCCAAGGGCAGCAGTGAAGACAGTCAGGATTAAGGATAGGCACGAAGCCTTCCTGGGGTTATGGCTGAGAGCTTGTGCCTCTTCAACCCCCCAGAAGTTCTCACATCTCAGTTCTGTCCCCCCATATAGTGAGCTTCTGGTGTGGAGAGAGCACAGGCCACAGATGGCAATGAATTTATGAACATCAGTTATTGACTTGTAAAAGAGATCAGCAAACCTGCTGGCATTTCCTTCTGTCCTCATCTACCTCTAGAACCTTTCTAAGATGCAGGAGGTAAAATAGGGAAACTTCACTGGGGTGTAGTCTTCAGATTTACTATGGGCAAGTGGAAAATGGGCAGAAATTATTCCAGATCAACCACACACATTCCCTGTCTTCCCAGGGGTCCATTTTGCCTTGCTGCCCATGCCCTAATCATGCTGCTTTTATCTATCAATATAATTAAAACAAAATGTTTTAAGTTCAGGTTCCACAAAGTAAATAGGTGATTTAGAATGTGTTCTTTGTTGCAACTGATGTCTGATGAGCTAAAGAAATGTATCATTTTCTAGAGACAGCGGATTACCTAACTGTTGTTTTAAGGGGATTTGTGAGCTTGGTTATTTCCTGAAGAATTAGCTGAGAAAATTTCAAAAGCTTTTGTGAAGGAAATATATGATGTTAGTGATAGCATTTAATGTCATTTTTCAGAAGGTATTCACCAAAACCAGGAAATGTCACCGAATAATTCTATTTATTTATTTCTATTTAATTCTAATTTTTATTTATTAATTCTTAATTCTTAATTCTAATTTCTATTTATTTCTAATTTAATTCTATTTATTTTATTTCACCTACTAAGTGAAATAAAAAAGCTCAGGTATAATTCCTATCTATTATGGGGAAAAAAAAAGAAAAAAAAAAGCCTTATTTTTAAATTCCTCTTCTTTTAGTTTTATCTTTTAAAGAAACTATAATTTTGACTAATGCAGAATCAAAGAAGCACTCCTATTTAATTCACCCTATGGCTTGTAGTGTGCAGTAACTGTAATCCAAAGGTTATTTTATTGCCCACAGTACAGTTAAAAATCAATTTTCAAACTTCCTGTTCCTTTAGAGATATTAACTTGCCCTTGTCAGTTTTCCATTAAAGAAATGTCTGTGCCTCAGAATGATTTGTGGTTGACTCATGTCAAGAAATTGTCATGAGGTATATGAAGAGACCATTAATCCATAATATATTTTTTAATTTTTTTACCTGAACATCAGAAACTGTATATGTCACGATTAGCCATATTTCTTTTCTGTTTTACTCTGGTATTCCAATATTTATATTTATAAAATATTGTATATTATTGACATCCACTTTAGTTGTTACACAACAGCATGTAAATCATGTTTTAATAATTAACAGCAGTTTGGAACACATTAGAACCTTAAATAAATCATTTGAAGCTGTAGTGAAAACGAAATTGTTCTTTTAGAGTCTTGTGGTGTTAATGCTATTGTTCACTTCAGCTGAAACATCGGTGGCTACAGCTACCTGTAGCCACCACTGCCATAAAATAAGTAAATAAATAAAAATTGCCTGCTGATGTATTTAAATCAGACAGCTGTGTGAATTAATTTTCTGCTACAGACTGGATAGATGAAGTGTCATTTCACTGTGTAGATGAAGGTCTGTCATGGAACACTGAAGGTTAGAACATGAAATGAATCTGTACCCATAAATAAGTTTTTTATTCTTGATTTACTTGATTTATCCTTTACCCTCCAGGGGGGGGGGGGGGGGCGGGAATAAAACAAGTAAGTGCCATCACAGAGAGATCTGCAGGCATTGCATGGGTGAAGCCTGCCAAGTGGCAGTAAACAGCCCTTGCAGGGCAACAAGGGAGGCCGAAGGTGTCTTGAGGACAGGTTGGTTGAGACAGCTTTGTGGTAAGATAAATAAATAAGCAATGTCAGGAGTATATTGATGCTAAATTTGCAAATGAGGCCCTGACCTCGCTCAGTTGCTCTGGATCAGATCAGGAGGGACTGCAGCTCCTCTGAAGACTCGCGGGTGAGCATCTCAGTGCAGGGACAGCCGCCTTTGGTGCTCGGTGTGGCTGGGTAAGTTGGCCTGAAGGCAGCATGGACCAAACACCCACACTTTCCACCTAAAACAATAGCATAGAGAGAAAGCACCTATTATTTCTAAGAGACTGTTAGAAATAATTTTTGTCCTTTTTCTTCTTTGGCATGAATTGAAAAAATAGAAAAAAACAACAACTTATTTTCAAATACTGCCTAGTGCGTTCTGACTCTCCTTTATATTAGACTGGGACACTGCATTGTAGTGTCTACATGCTGACAGCACTTGTTTGCTATTCTTGTCTGTTATTTTCAGTCTTTCCCAGTCTCACCTGTAAAAATAATCCACTAAATACTGAGTTTGATAGTGGATGTCCTACAAACACATTTGCAGGTGTCTGAATTCTCATTATCTGCTGCTGTCTCGGAGACCCAACATTTCATCTCTGTGACAGGTTACCCAACATACTAATTACCAGCAGAATGAGGATGTCCTATTCAGATGACTCACTGTCAGACATTATACCAGGAATGGATAGGGGAAGTGAAGAAATCACTACAGAAGAATTAGCTTGCTCATCTGTGAACTGCAAGTTGATATTCTCAGAAAGGTCATTGCAAGGCAATATTAATTTTGACAAGAACTGCAACTAGGGGAACTTGTCTTGCCAGCAAGCAGATTTCCCACCCAAATGCCTTTATGCCTTTCCCTTACAGCAGCTAAAGGATCATGTAGAGAGATGGCAACCATTTCTGCACTGGGGAATCTACATTATTTTAGCAGAAATGCATTAGAGAGCTATTAGCTTTTTTTTTTTTTTTTTTTTTTTTTTTTTTTTT
>NC_048898.1:19321639-19326673 GCF_011077185.1 Oxyura jamaicensis
TTTTTTTTTTTTTTTTTTTTTTTTTTTTTTTTTTTTTAATGTGAGGCACAGGCAGGAGATACCACCCAGAGGAGAAGCAGCAGCATGTGTTTTTCTGTATCTCTGTATTTTGTGTGTATTTTGTGTTGTATTTTTCTTCTAATACCAAAAAAAGATGTCATCTAATAGAGTCTGAAGTAATGTTTTGTATAGATGAAAAGATTCACGGTACTTCAGCCCACTAGAGTTCACACAACTTACTATAGTTACAGTTAAGAGGTTTTTTTTGTTGTTAATCTGTGACTTGTGAGAGTGGAAACCATGTTGTGAATTCAGTTTCACAAGCAAAGAAGCCATTTAAACTTTGCTTATGAAAAGATAATTGCATTACTAATGTACTGAGCCATATGATTTATTAATAATATACTTACCTCTTTCATACAGCAGCTTCATCAGGAGATCACAAATCACTTTACAAAGAAGTAAATATAATTATCCACACTGAATGCCACAAAGTCTGTAAAGAGACACAGAATCTCCATAAAGTATTGTGCTTCAATTGTACAGAATTATAATTAAAATTAATTTTATTATCAACCACATTCATAAACTGTCATAATCACTGACTCTTTTTTTTTTTTTTTTTTTTTTTGGTCGTGATCTTAGTGCACTTCTATACATAGAAATGTGATTACTTCAGAAATTTGATCTCACTCACCTGTAAAAAGATGACTGCTGGAAAACATATCAAAGGTATGAAACTGAAAGAAGCAGAGAAAGTATCTACATATTTGAAAACTTTCACAGTTTACAGGTAAATGTATGCTGAAACTGTTCAACATCTGCTCCACCTGGCAATATTTCAGAAAAGCTTTCTAACTGGTAGGGAGATCAATTTAAATTTTGGAATCTAGATGCCTTTTCTTAAACATTTTTAAAAAATGTCTAAGTATAGTTTGTCAGCCGACAAATATTTCTTTATGTTCTTGAGTCAAGTAAATATCTGACAGAGAACCAAACTGCTATTTAGTGACTTTCACCTGTTTATGAAATCCATCTTGTTTGTGGTGGTGTTTTCTTCCCCCCAAAATTACCAGGTGTAATGATAAAAATAACATTTTTGGAGATAGGAGTGTGGTGGTGGTGGTAGGTTTTTTTGATCAGACAACTGACCAAAAAACCAGTCAGGAATGACTGCCTTAACGTAAGCTGTTGTTTCTTGATGTTTCTGTGGCTCTGGGGACAATCAGGCACAGGGACAGCTTGCCTAGGAAAGTCAGAGAATCCTCATCGCAGGAAATTTTTAAGAAGAGAAATTACAAAAATCTGTCAGGAGCAAGGCAACTTCATGCCATTCATGCAGTGGGACAGACTGATTCCCATGTGCTGCCTCTGATGCTGTGATTCAGTAAATAAAAGAAATAGATATTTAGGAATAGCTAAAAATGTAGTTGTTCAATAAAAGTAAAGCAGTTTTTTCATTGCATAAAGACTAACATATTTTCTTTTTTTAATAAGTTACAATGAAAAAAAATATATTTTTCCTAGAGATAGTAGTAACTAGTTTGTTTATATTTTCTTCTTATAACAATGAGTAGGGCAGTTTCTTATTCCTTCAAATGTCGAGCCCTAAATTTTATGCTCTAATCAAAAGTAGTACAGGCAGTTGCAATTTTCTTTGAAGAAATATCTCTACTGTAAGTGTTTGTTCTGCTGATATTTTGGTGAAAATTGTTTGGAATTAATCAGATTTATAATGCATTTAAGAAATGAATTGATACAGATCGTTATAGATGACAGAAAATTGTAGGCAAGTTTAACATATGACACACTTAATGACAGCCTTTATGGGAGTGCACTCTCATTTTTTTCTTCTTTTCAGCATTCTTCCACATGCATAGCAACACTGGTGTGTTGGTTTTGTACATTAAACATCCCAGCTCACTCCAGAGAATCAGTGTCTTAGCTGCCTTACTTGTCCAGCTGCCTGTTCTGGAGCTGGTGGTCAAAAGCAATACAATTTCACAGGAGGGTGCAGAAGGTCTGAGTGTAACACACTTGTTAGCTGTTAAACCCTGCTGTTCGATGCCTTTGTGCTGTGTGATTCCAGGTGGTATGAGTCCTGGTACACAACAGCTAGAAGGTGAGCTAGAGGCAGTCAGAAATTATCTCTTTCAATGTATTTATTAAGTGAGAAGGTTAGCAACCCCGCTTATTACACTGAGATGTTCATTCAAAAATACTTTTACTGAAAGTCTATTTAAGTTATATTATAATATCCATTAGTGTACATAATCAAAGCTATTATTAGCAGTGTATGAAAATACACAGCTCAAATGCAACATAGAAGAAGAACTGAAACAACATACAGGGTCTTACTGTAGTCCAAACGGGTGCTCTTACTGTAGTCCAAACCTGAGCACCATAGACATAGGAAAGAAACAAGTTCCTCCACATTTCAAAATACAATACACAGGAAAATTGGGTACTGGGAATGATTCAGTGCATGCGTTAGGGTGAAAAAAACAGTCTGTAATTATGAGCAGATTGACAGTCATGTGCATACAATTCCTTTCTAATAGATAGCCAGAGTGCTAATACCGGCAGGCATATGTGAAGAAATGGATCAAGAACAGGCCAGGAAAGCTTGCTTTTCCTGGATCTGATCCCTGTAACCAGGCAAGCAGTGTGATTTGCTTCCTATAATTAAAGCATTCAGTGATTCAGTTTTTTTTCTCTGGTGAATCTAGAATGTTTTCATTTCTTGTAAAATTAATTAATTATACTTTTCCAACATCAATTTTGTGATTAAATTTTAATACATATTCTATAAAATATAACCAAGTATGAATTTTCAAGGCTCAGGAATTGTTGGGCCAGAATTGGCAACACTGAAATACATTTTTTTTCATTTCGCCACAGAATCTTTATATTCTAGTTGTCACCAGTTTAAAGAGATGATTTAAAAGCAGTCAATTGGCCTTTAAATGCCTTCAGAGATCCCACATAATTACACAGATGCCAAGCTCTACCCACAGGCAATCTGCAGAATTTCCTACTGCTCATAAATTGCCTTCATCTAGATTAAAAAAGAAACTATTATCCTTGGTGATGTATCTGATTTTAAAACGACCTAAGTCTCATGATAAATCAATTTAAATTCCCTTCTTTGTTAATCTTTAAAAAAATAAAATTTATTAAATATTTAAGTTCTCAAATTAAAAGCATTTATCCATTAAGGTAATTTATTAACTCAAGTAAGAACAAAAGTCAACTTTATATTACAGATGTCTTTTTATCAGTTGAGAAGGACTTCTTGGGCAATGAGGAGGGCAGTGAAGATGCATTGTGATAAGTAACTTCATTAACTTTGTACAGAACAGACCAGCTTTTCTGTTAAAGGAATATCAAGGGAGAATATTTAAATCTTCTGTAAGAATCCATAACCTAAATTTCCTAGTTCCTGTTTTGTGTTGATCCCATCCTACTTGCTTACTCCGTAAAATGCATAGGTCAGATATTGCCACATTGACTGTTATTTCAGAAATCTCTTCTCTTTTATCCCAAGCCAAAATGAACAACATCTGTCCCTTGTATTAAGCAGAGTTTAAAGGATGCAAGACTACTTATGGCTGACCAGTAAAGGGGTGGAGGTCAATCCTCCTTCAAAGCATGCAGGACTAAAAAAGGACATAGAGAAGGTATTTGATCCAGTGTATCAGAAATGCTGACTGAAAAGGATTCTTCAATAGCATAAATATAGAAGTGCATAAACTCAGGCAGTCACAATCACTAAATATTCAGTATCATGGCTATGGAATAGTAGGCTCCATCAAAGATTCTTGTAGTGAAGTTTTCCATACATGAATGTGTAGGTTTTTTTTTTTTTTTGAATTTGAAATCTGGCTTGCTAAGCCAACTGTGTGTTGTATGGACCACAGACTGTTTGCTATGATTCAAGTTTTGAGTTTCTTTTCCCAAATAATGTATGTTATTAAAGATATACATATATGAAGGAATTGCCAAAAAACAAAGTCAAGGATAAAAGTGCAGAGGGTAAAAATTGGTGAGAATATGCAGAACATTTGGCAGCAGGATTAAGTACTTGATTTTCCAAGTTATTGGCTAGTATGAACACTAGGTCTCTAAGTAGTTTAATATCTAATTTGGAGAACTAAATTAAAGCTGTGGACATTCATATTACATCCTTTGTTAAAATAATCACATACAACAGGTGGTCATCTCTATCCAGAAACCAGGAGAACTACAAGAAATGCTTTTATGCTTACCCTGCAAGAGGCCAGTGATGATTGTGAAACTGAGCTGTTTTTTCAAGTTTCTGAGAAGAAATCCGTCTGGGGTTTCACATAGCCATCAGTTTGAACAAGCACAAGCTCGTGGCTGCTACTACAGAATGTGAATCTCTGGCTATTGGCCTCGACTACTTCACCAGCACTAACCACATAACTAAACAGTGAAATGAGGACAACAACCTACTCCATAAATAATGCTCTACAAAGAATAAATGCTAATTATAATTTGAACCATTTAGAAGAAATTAATCATAAACATGTTTTTAAAAGCTATAACTATGCCATTATCTCAAACTGATAAGGACAGGAAGGAAAAACCATGCTGAAGACCCGTACCAACTCTATGCGTGAATAAAAGAGATCACACAAATAGAAGTTGAGAAGACACTGCTTATTTATAACAACTTAGGGTTTAGATAGAGCATGTTCTATAAATAAGAGAACAGGAAGGGAAATAGTCATTAATATTTGCTCAAATAAGTGAGAGCTTCAAGTTCTTGAAAGAAATGCTGCAACTAATACATTCTTTAATAAGTCTAAATCAAGATATTACTTTTCTAGCACATCAGTACTTCTTAAAATCGTGTCACGATAATTTCAAAAATGTTCTCTTGTATCCAGTTCCTCATGGTGGTATTTATTTAGTCAATGTATGCAAGATTAAAAGACCTGAGAATTATATATCAAAGATAACACTCGGTGATTCTTGGTTTATGCTTCCCTCTCAACCCCCCCCCCCCCC
>NC_048898.1:19327073-19330907 GCF_011077185.1 Oxyura jamaicensis
ACGAGCTAGGCTTCCCGTTGACCTAGGGTTGTCAAACAGGCAGACATACAAATTGCTCAACATGTTCTTGCCTGGCTGATTCTCAAGAGCTGTGTTAAGGTTAAGGTTCAATTATCCACAGGCTGTTAGTGTTTGCATCCTGGAAAAAGTCAGAGCTCTTCTTTGTGTTTTGGGGGGCTGGGTTTGGTTGGTTGGTTTTGTGCAAGCCTCTATGAATGTGTGCCCTTTCCTTCTTAATAAGTAGATATCATGTATCTTCAAATTAATGTGTGATATGTCTCAGGGCCACAGCAAGACTTTGTTCTGCTAATTCATCTGAAGTTACTCTTTACTGAGCAACTGCTTATTTTCATGAAATTCAGTTACCTATTTTCATTCTGAAAATATCTCTAAACCTATGAGGTCCGTGTTAACTGTCCATAAATACCTTTCTTTACCTTTGCTTTATTCTTTGGTTTAGACCGTGATTTCTGGGCAATTGGTATTTGAAAGGCTTCTTTTCCCATGAGAAATGGTGACCCATAAAACTGGAATCACCTAAAGCAATCAGTTTACCAGATTATTTATTGTATAAAGGAACCAGGGCTAAACTGTATAGGCTGCTAACACAACGTGCAGTAGGAAAGATCACCCGTTACCTTGCATCAGCTGGGAGCTAATATAGGGAAACTGACACAACCTTTAAGAGTACAGCCAAGTTTGCAAAACAGACAAAAGCCTTAGAAAATAAATTGGAATTATGTGATTTAGGATTGTTTTGAATGACTTGGATGCTGATGATATAATATTGTTACAGATTAGCATTTGAGCGGTTGCCTCCCACTTGGAATGACTGCTTGGGCCTCTTCCTTTAAATAGTTCTTTAAACCCAGCTTAAAATAACTTTTTTTTTCCCATTTCTTACATAAATTTATGGTTTCCTCTTTTGTTCCCACCCATAAGAATGTCTGAATATCGGTGTTCACTGAAATCTCTGTGGGAATAAAATCTCAGCTAGCATTGCACTCTGAGACCATTCGCTTGATTACTGCCTTCAACTCCCAATTACAAATGAGCTTGTAACAATAGAGCCGTACAAAAGAAATGAGAAAAATGTCAGGGCCAGATCCATCAGTCCCTCCTGAGGACGGTAGGATTGTCAGGAATATTCAGTACTTCGGACGAAATGAGGAAAATAATACCTCATCTTTGAGCTCTGAGCTATAAGCCTTTCCACTTAGCTGAGTTCACATTTACAAGGAATGTTTGTTAAAGCATCCAGTATCTCAGTGCTGACTCTCAAATGCAGTTTAATCATATTTATTTAGTTACTATTTTACAAAGTGAATTTCTGAATGTTAGGGAAAACCGATACATTAGGTTAAATTTGACAGTTTAGTATATTGTAAAGGACATTCCATTTCATGGAGAGCTGATCTGAGATACCAATAAGTTACTGTTTAATGCCTCTGAGCTTCTCTGAGTGAAACTTTTCTAGCACAGAGTTTTGATTTGTCAACAGCAATTTCAACCTTGTCTTATCTATACCTCCCCCCTTCCCCTTTCCAAATCAAATTCCCTTGCAAGTCATTAATGTTTTCACTTGATTTTTAAAATGTTTAAAGTGGCTAGTATGGTTTTCAGCTACTTCAATCTCTTTATGTACCACTCTCAGAAAATGCCTTAATGTTCATCAACAGAATTGGGCCTTTCTCAGAATAGTATGGCAATAGCTTCTTCCTTCCTGTCTTCTTATTGCAAAATCCATTAATGTGGCATTTAGAAAACTTATAATAGGTGGAGGAAAAAGTTCAATTCTTAAATAAATCTTAAAGAATTAAACTCCCTTCTTCAAACCTACAAGGTGGTTGTGCTACATAGTAAGGGTGGGAATGGTGCCCTTCTCCACTTTCTGTTGTGCATAAAATGATTCAATGGACTCAGACTGCAGTCAAGTCAGGCCATAACATTATGGATGAGCACTTAGAGCATTTATCTAGGAGAGAAGGGTCCTTGGTTCAAGTTCCTCCTCTAAATTGTTCTTTGGAAGTTAGGTGAAACTAGCACCCTAACCAGTAAGCTTCAGAGCCGTTCTCTTGCCTGTCATCCTTTTCTGGTTCCATGCAGCCATGCAACAAAGCATATCTGCATTCCCAGAACTGGAAAATAGTTCAGAGTGGAGTAAGATGAAGAGGCTAAAACTCTATTTACAAATTACATGTGGATTAGTGCTAAGGCAATTTAAATTCTTGAGAATAGTTGTGATGGTTGTCTTATATAGAGACAGGCCCGAACTGAAAATACACTTATGATAAATTATAGCAACAGTAAAGAAAGGTGCTTCACTTATCTGAACACTTTGCTTTTACTCATGTTTTTCATTTTGCGGTTTTGTAAGACAAGGGAGTTATTTTGTTGCAGATTGCTTGTTGATTATTTCTGAGAGCATTTATCTTGAAAGTCTGTTATTTTCAGCGTCAACTTCTTAAATTTCAAAGAACGTGATTTAAATAAAAAGGTTCTTTAGTTGTATCACGTGAGAATTTGCGTATGTTGTGGCCTGATGTTCACAGACATTGCTCCTACTTTGTTCTACTGGCAAAGATGCCTTTAGAGTAATTTTGGAATGCTGCAGTTTGTGGCTATTGGTTTGCTTTGCTAGACCTTCTTTACTAAGGAAGTGCATCTCAATGTTGATCTGAGAAGTGAACAGAACATCTGTTTTTGCCTTTTTTTTTTTTTTTTTTCTTTTTTAATCTTATATATATATTCAATGAAGAATTTTTTATCCAAGCAACTTGCTTGGTAAAATTCTGTACAACCACTAAAAACAGGATCTTTTGGTAGGATACATTCCGTAATCTATGTTTGGAAGCAAAAAGATTATGAATAAGGCTGCAAAAGTACAGAGTTTCTTAAATAGGCTTCTAATTTTTGTTCAGACATTCTTAAAGCTTCTAACTCCCATTTTATTCCATTAATATTTTATCTTGATGATTTGTGTTACTTTTGTTTGTCCTGGGGCTCAAGTTGAAGTGCTATAACCTGGGCAAACCACTCCATGAATGACTCAGGCAGAAATCTTTACAGAGTCAGACTAATTGCAGAATGATAAATTAATGGAGCTCCTCTACATCTATTCACTTGGAATAATTCCCAGATAATAAAATATAGTAAAATGGGTCATTTTGTTAAAATAATTTTCTTTTGCTGAGCATAAAAAATGAATGTAGCTGCTTGCTGCTGGAGTGTCTCAAACATAAAAGCATAGGTCACTGTGAATGCTGTAAATAACTCCACTTTGAGAGTTCAGTGATCTACAGACAACATTTGAAGCCAAACTTTCTGAAAAGACCAGAGTTCTACAAGATGAAGTCTGCTGTGTATAAACAGCATATTCAAACTAGATGTGGCTCAGTGCAGGTATGTACAATATCTGTAGGTCATTTAATGAGTCACATTTTATACTTCAGAAGTATTCATAATTAAAATGCAAAAGTAAAACAAATTACTCAATTGCAGCCTTGTCATGTTAACTTTGCTATTGTTAACAAACCATTCAGTCTAGTGATATGTGTGCAAACAGAGGTAGGATTCAGAATCACACATACTCAGAAGGACAATGCTTGCTTAAGTGGTTAGACTTCATCTGAATTTCCCCAGAAAGAGGGAGATGAAGTAAAGTTCAAAAGATGGTTCTTCTCAGGCTCAGCATTTCCTGGTTAAACACACAGCAAAAGAAGAACTGATGGTAGTCCTCCTTAAGTAGCCCAGTTTCATGCCCTGTACAAAACAAAAGAGAAACCAACTGAAGCTTTTTTTTTTTTTTTTTTTTTTTTTTTTTTTTTTTTTTTT
>NC_048898.1:19331007-19348632 GCF_011077185.1 Oxyura jamaicensis
TTTTTTTTTTTTTTTTTTTTTTTTTTTTTTTTTTTTTTTTTTTGTAGCACGCAGGGCACCTTAAGAGGAGAGCTCTTTCTGTGTAGTGCTGATCAAACATATCTTTTACCGTATTTGCTGGCTATTTTTCTTTCACAAGTGCTTCTTGTACATCCAAAAGGCCCCTCTGGTCCTGTAAGTGAAGTGTGTTGAGGGCTGTATTTTATCTTCCTCATGGCACAAGGTTTTTTATGTTCCATGTAGCTGACAAATGCTCAGCTAGGAATTCCCAGGACGTGTCTTGTTTCCCTCACTACACACACAGGAATGTAGCCTCCGTACAGTTGGCCTGTTCAGGAGAAGAGCTGAAGACACCCAGCTGTGTTACTGAGGAGGTACCACTGCAACATTTGTGAATTCAAGTGTTTGAAGAAGCATAAATGGTCTTAAAGAATCACGGAGAAGAACAAAAGTCAGCTCTTATTCCTTCTTTTTGGTCTTAGCATGTGTCATGTGTTGTACTTGAATTTAGGGTACGGAAAGGAGTTGGGGGAATTAATGGAGCAAGCAGATCTTGCTTGTGCTCCTGTGATTGATCAGTGATGCAGAGGCTGCTGGTTTTGCACTAACCTAGTCTGGAGCGGTGCTAGCAAACCATGTACTTCTGCCTTTCTCTCTGCCCTCTGCTATGCTGAGAGGATCCTAGGACATCAGAGTGGTTTGGTCCTGGTTTCAGAACGAGCTGCTGGGAAAAAGGTGTAAAAGGGAAATCTTTGCATTTGTTGACTGTTGTAAAGTGTGTGATTGTTTTTCTTTTCTTTTATCTATGATCTGCATTTCTTCCTCATATGGAATAAGCAGTAAGTTAATTACTTTTGCCTTTGTAACTTTCTCCCATGAGTCACTCTCTCTATTTTTGTATTTCTTTTCCAAGAGTATAATTATTTTGCAACTATTTTTTTTCCAGCTGTATTGCTTTGCATAGTTCATCCTAGCTTTGCAGTGTAGCTCTTAATATATTAAACAAATGAATGCTCTAAGCATCGCATCAAAGCATGAGGTGAGTACCTGACAAATTATTAATATTTAATTCCATGCATCTAAACGGCTCTAAGGTAGAGGGACAGCCACGTAATTCCCTGACACTGTCTTTTCCACTACTCACAATTTTTACCTCACAAAACAGGGATTAGGAAAGTTGGCTGAACAGAGTAGGAGGGAAACAGCATTCATTGCGTATGAAATTTCCCAGTTGTTTTCTCTTTACCAGAAGAAAAAGGATGAGTTGTGAACAGACATGCTGCTCTACTTGCAAAATGAAACCTGTAGCATGTTGCATACTTACAGTCCTATTAGTGTAGCTTTATCAGATGGAAGCCTGCAATGTCTTCTGCTCTGGGATACCATGGTTTGCCCATGGTAATCATGCTGCAGAAGGGCCAGATTGTGCCTGAAATTGCTTTCCAATCAAAAGAGGCAGGATAGTTTAAAATAAAACCTAATATTCTTCTGAAAGTTGTGTCAGCATCAGAATAGCAACAGTTGGACTATTTCCATCTGTACTTATTTGTTGCTGGATTAATTTTAGATGTGCTACATATGGATTATGTATAAAATGCTGTTTTCCTGTTTCTGTTATAGCTGCAGTGGGCTCCCCAGTAAGTGGTCTTCTGGGAATATCATGGTCCAGCACGCAAACCTTCTCTGACAGGGCTGCTAGCCCTGGGAGCAGGAAAGGAAGATGCATTGAAACCTAAAAAGTAACTATCTGTTCATTGAACAAGGATATTCATGGTTCTAAAGCATCAGATGGCTGGGAGAGGGGGAGCAGCCACCAGCACAGTCAGTCCCAGTTGGGTCCTCTGCTGTGCTTCACCCAGAGCTGGATGTTGTTGGTGATGTGCTGGGCATCACTCCCTTCAGTTGGGGAGCTGAAATAATTAAATTGAGTTCCAGGGTGTGATGAAGGTGAAAAGAGCAAATCTAGTTTAATTGGTTATACTTTACCCCCTATTTTCTGGTGGCTTTTCCATGGCAGTAGAAATAAACTGATGGCTGCATGATAAAGATATATCTTCTGGTAACTGTGGTCTAGTTTTTCTATGTGGAGTTCCTATCTGCTGCTCAATTAAATAGTGGTGCTAAATCTCTTGCCATTTACACTGCTCAGTAATTACTTAATAACTGAAAAATATAGTCAAAATGGGAAACTAGGACTTTTTGTTTTCCTTTGATTGAAAAATTGGAAATCTTACTTCAAAAGAAAAGCACCCTTCGCTGATAATGTTCCTAGAAACTTGTATAAATGAAGCTAAAGGAAGCAGACAATCTTTTCAAACGTGGGACTTTTTCTAGTACTGCACCATCCTTGTAAAATGTGTACTTGTGAAGTGTAAATACTACTGATTTTTTGAGGGCACTTAATTAAACTTTTTCTTTTTACTCATTGCTGTTTTTTTTTTTTTTTTTAAATCAACCTTTAGTGAGTGTACAAGATCAGTTTCAAGTAGTTGGTTAATCAGTGGACTAACACTGGTGTTTAAAATCTTTGTGCTAAAGCTGCAGGGTCAGATTCTTCTCCTAATGCTGGTAGTATGCTGTGTCCTTCACTGAGGCACCAATATAATTTTGTGTATGCTTGTTTGTTTGTTTTACCATTCCCTGTTTCTGAACACAAAAGTAGAGAAAGCACACAGAAAGGAGTTTGTCCTTAAAAAGATGCAGTATTCTTTGCTCCAGAAAATGCAACTCAGGCAACGGGTTTAGGGGAAGGATTTCTTTTTCCACTTCTTTACTCCAACGTGGAAAAAATGAATGCTTATATTACTTTCTAAAGGATTAAATAACGCTTTCTGTCTCTGTTGCAGCAAAAAGACTGGAGTGGAGAGCAGACCCTCAATTGGTGTAATCACTGACTTTTCCTGGTGGAAGGGGGACACAGCTGATTGACTGTCACTGCCAGGACAGGATACTTACCGTGGGGATGTGTGCTCTTCCCAGTTTCTTCTCCTTTGCATTAGTTATATTTCTGGGCCCTTTTCCAAACATAAACCTGCAGCCCTGGTGTCCCTTCAGCATCACATCTATTGCAGGCAGGCCTTATTTTTCCACTTCAGATTGTCAGTATTCTGGTGCTGTCAATCAAACCTGGTATTTCAGCATAAATCTTCAGTATAGTACAGAATAATTGCAAGCAAGAGTTAAATTTTAGTACGCCTGATAAAATTTTTATTCTGTGCAACTTTATCTCTGTGTCTAAACTTTGTATTTCAAATGTAAATTCTAATTAAATGTTGGAAAAGAGAACTTACAGTCTGCTTTGCAAGGTAACTATGCACTGAGCTGAATAACAATGAGAGGAGATAAACATTAAAGTAGTTTCTTCAGTTAGCAGTGCTTCCTATTAATGAATGCTAATGAGTTTCTTCAGACAGTAGCACCCACAGCTGCATTTATATGCGTTTTGGGCAAAGTACATATCAACGTGAGAGTTATATTTCTAATGGCAGGTAGAATAGTAGTATTTATTTTTCATTTGCCTTCTATACATTTTTTAAAGTGTTTTCTTCTATGGAGACTGTAAAGTTAGTCCTGTTCCCCTTCATGAATCCTTGGCTACTGCTCTTAAACAACAGAGGGGGCAGCTTGCCCTCCTGTGCTCCATGGCAGCTTTATTAGGTGTGAGGGCTGTTTGCTTGTGTAAGGCTGTTGGAAGTTCTGATCCTACTGATTTGGGGTTATGCAGGATGAGAAAAAAATTTAATACATGAACTATATGGTACCAGTCCTACAAATATTGGGAGTAGCCAATTGTCTGGTCAGAAATCCTAAGTACTCATGTTTACAGAATTAAGTGTGTTTATATTATAATGCTGAATATACTTCCTATGTTACATTACAAATGTTATAGTTTTATAGGTTGCATTCCTCATAACAAGAATGCCCAGAAATCTAGTTAGAGAAAGAACACTGATTATGTAGGAGACCATGCCCTCAACAGTCTACTCAGTATGCTGAAGATTGTGACAAGAAACTATCTTATATAATTAGACTCTTTCAGGTAGAAAATCAGAAGTACAAATAGATGAAAAGTGAGCTAATGAAGATTAACAACTCTGTTCTTCCCCCACTTCTATTTTTTCTGTCATGTTAAAATTGTTTTCCCACCTCCTTGCGATGCTCTACTCTTTTTTCCTAGGATATTGTTGCTTAGGGCACAACTTAAATTTACTCTTGTTGAAAGGCCATTGTATCAACCTCTGCACTGGGGCAGTGTGGTGTTTCAGAACTTGGCATTTGACCATTGAAGAAATAGCACTACTATTTCTTCATAAGTGGACACAGAGTCCCTGACAAGAAAAGAAGATACTGTTTTTGCTGACAATTGTTCACGGTTGTGCTCTAAGCTGCTCCTCGCATTCCCACAGGAGATCACTATAACAACCCCATCTTCTCATTAAGTAGTAAATGACTGTTTTTCATCTCCACAAAGTCTGTAGGTGAACTAAGTATAAGAGACTGACAGAATGTTTTTAAGGCAGCCCTTCTCAGGCAGGAAAAAAAAAATCAGGAGAAAAATGAATTAATGTGAAAGCATCCTAATGGTGAAGCTGATAGGTGGTCAAGAAAGACAAAGGATGCTGGTTTAGGGAACTCATTTCTTGGATGGCTTAGGTGATAGAAGGATTTAATGGGCAAAGACTTGTAGGGGTGAAAGGGCAACCAGAACAGGGATGAAATGTATCTGTGAAAATTGTTTCAGAGATGTTTTGAATAGAGAGAAAACAGTTACTAGGGTCGAGGTTTAAAAAAAAAAAAAAGCAAGTTGCAGTAGTTTAAGTATAATATATCTTGGAGGTGTGGCTGGAGTAATAGAAAAAATAGTGCATTCGTAAGAGATACCCAGGTAAAGAAAACCAACAAAATCCAGGAAAAGTCACAAAGTCTAGAGGGATGGTTAAAGTTAGGAATTAATTGGAGAATAGTTAAAAATTCCAGGACAATTATAATCAAGGATTTGTGACAACAGATTTTTTCCTCATCTGCAGTGCTGCAGCTGGGTCACAGAATTCCCAAAGTTGATCATTCATGAAATATAATCTCATTATCAGAAGAATTTTGTCTAAATCTGCTGCACTTGTGACATATAGAAATGAATTTACATCAAACATCTAAAGGCTGTTTGACTGAACTGATCACCTATCAGTGAAATGTTAAGATTGCTGTGAGAATAACAGACCGTAAAAAAGCAGTGTATCTGAAATATTTTAATGACGATTACTTAATTTCAGCACATGCAAGCTGATTTCAGATGTATTTAGTTGTGAAATAAGTTTGGGAATGGGATGATAGTTATGCATCACCTTGTCACCTTGACTAGAAATTATTTCTGTACAGGAAAGTTTTCCTAGGAGAAAGCAAAAATCAGTTTCCTAGTTATGGTTATCACATCCTGACAGATAGCTCTATCAGTGGAAAGTAAGTTATGTCACTTGATTAGCAAAGCATAAGGAAGTACTGAGAGTACTATATTTTAATCTAACACAAAGATATGGATCATAATAGAAGCAGCAGGACTGATCCTGCTTCTGTTGGCATCCAGGTAGTGTGACATCTTTCAGGTCATTAGAGCTCGTCTTATGGAAGACAGTAATCTGGCATGAGTAAGACTCAAATAGCACATACATTTATATACTTGCACTCTTTATTGCATTTTGTGTGACCAGTATCCAGCCTCCTTTACCAACAAAGAAACCTCTTGCATTCCCAAGGAACCCACATAATTTCATGTGTTTATCTTCATGGTCACTGCTGGTTACTAGCTTGATGGTCACTCCTGCCCAAATGAGCTGTAGGCTGCCAAAGTTTTAATCTGCATGCAAGAGAAATTTTCTAGAAAAGCACCTGAATGGTGTTCCCTCTTGCTGAATACAGATGGAAGGCACAGGATGTTCTGGAGTGTTTGATGAGAAGCACCTTTTGCAAGTCAGCTGAATACTGCAAGATGGAGAGGAGGAGGATTAGCTTTTAGATGTGATCTTAATATATATATATATATATATATGTATGTATATAAACTTTCTTAATGTCTTCACCTGACTGTGTGAACTCCTATAGCAGTGTTATCTCTTAGCAATGCTGTTAATTCTTGCATTCGCTTTTTACTGTAATGCGGTTTGACTTATGTTACATAAATACATTTGGCTTTTAAAATTCAGAAAAACCCACAGCCACACACTCTTAAACTTTTTGCATCTTAAGTTTTCTGAGGTTTTTTCTAACAGCTTGCAGAGAGTGAAATGTTTCCTAACCAAAGGGAAATGAGACCCATGTGTACTGTACCTTCTAAAATGACAGCATGTATCTGTGTTTCTACTTCTGATAGAAGTTCATTCTTCTTTGCTTTTATGATTTCTTTTATGATTTCTTTTACATCTTCCTGTTTGGGTATCTATTACTTCCTAATATTCACAGAATATTCTAGACCTTTATCATTATCATGCTCTTAGAATTCAGGTATTTGACTGGGTTCACACTTCTCCTTTATGTTGTATTTTAAATTTTATATATTACTGGTGGTTAAACTATGTACAGGAATGTTGCACAGAAGTTTGAGTGAAAAACTTAACAGTTTGAATTGCAGAAGGAAGTTTTTCTGGAGGTAACTGACATAATACAAAAACCAACCAACCAACCAACCAAACAAACAAACAAACAAAAAAAAAAACGGGAAAAAAAAAAAAAAAATAGAAGTCCTTTTTTAAAGATGCTTCCTAAAAGTCTATTGGGGTAGGGTCAAAGCTTGAAAAGTATCACTGAGCTGGAGGTTATCTTCTTGCCCTGTCTCCCATCAATAGCTCTGTTACAAGCATTCTAGATACCAAAAGTGCTTCTTGGACCAGAAACAGCTTCCTAGTTACTTTTTGCTGAGTTAATGCAGGCAGAAATCCACAGTTATGGTCTCACATACAAATGTTTTTATATTTATTTAAGCCTTTGAAATAAGGCACTCAAAGAAAATATCAAAGAAACAGAAGTTGTCTTAGATATAGCCATATTAATTCTCTTCTCTTTCCTCATTTGTCACATAGGGCTTTGTTCCATCAAACCACTTGAGCTCCACTTAGCCTTATTGATTGCAATGAGAATGACACATGATTAAATGCGTGCTTATATGCTTTGCTCGCTAATGAGGGAATTAAACATATGCTGGAATAGTTTACTGAAGAACAATGTTCTTTGCCTCCCTCCTAAATATGGGAATGTGTGTGCGATACATATATCATTCTTATATATTATATATCATACACACACATGCATGCACGCACAATACTACTCAGGTGATTAGCTGGTAGAACAATAAATGCTTTCAGAAATTTCCCAGGACCAAGTTGTCTCTGAACTGGAGTTCTGCCTCACCAGACCTTTGCAGCATGAACCTTTTGCACTTTTATGAAATGATGCATGCCAGACTCTCTAGAGAGGACAGTCTCCTAAGGCTGCCTCTCTTGGTCAAGCCAAACAACAATATTGGATAAAAATTCAGAATACAGTTCTGTTGATCCATAGGTTTTCTGGCAGTTGGAATGGACTATAACAATGGTGCCAAACTTCACCATGTTTGATAAGGTAATTATTTCTCATCTCATCTTCAGGTAGGTTTATTTGAGGCCTAATACCTAGAGGTATTCAGTAGTCCTGAGAAAATATAGACTTCTCTGGCAAGCCTGCTGATTTCATTTTGGGAAGAGCTGCAATTTTATTTCAGCTCTTCTCTTGCCTCTATATCTCCAGGTTCCTGATACTCTGCATCAATATTCACACATTTTACATCATTAATTTTGCCATCCTGGTTTCACTATGTGACCCTATTTTTCAGCCATGTTCATCTTAGTGTCTGGTCTCTTTTCAGTTCAACTTGCATTTGTTTCCTTCCTTCTATCGTGAGTTATACTTTTCTATGTACACTCTTTAATTTCAGGCCTCATTTGCTTTATCCCCATTGATCAATCATATGTGGAACGTAAGGTACAAGCTATAGCATACATATTGCCATCCAAAGGCCCTATAGCATTCATAATCAAGGATTTATTATACCCTGTAGTCTACCCTATTAACTGAATTAAGTAAGGAAGAACATTTGATATTTGATATTTAATACTGTGCATTATCCTGCTCCATTTTACTCCAGGTATTGCTTATTTTTCAACAGTCATTCATAGTGAAGGGATCTGATGGATCTGTTCCAATAGGATTAGATCCATGTGGACACAAAGTTGTCCCTTGGATTATATCCCCTTGGATATAATAGGTCTTGAAACAACAATACGTGGCTTAGTGTATCTGAGGAGAGGGTTAAAGCTGCCCAGGAGGAGTACTAGCTGTACGACTGTGGTGGGTGAGCACACTGGCAAAGCTTTATCATGGTGTCACTATTATCATGGTGTCACTACGTGCCTTGCTGTGTGTGAATGCATCATTTTAGTTTTCATTGCTCAGTGTATTTATCATGAGCATCCTCACAATGAGCCATTTGATTCCACCCAGACCTTCCTTAAGAAAAGTTTTTCTATAAACTGCTTGATGTACTTACTGTTTGCAACCTCTATCTTTGCCTACTTTTCTCAGTCTGCCACTTCTGTGCATCTAGCCACTCAGCACTTGGGCTGATGGTGAAATTTGAATGTGGGATTGTCAGCACAAAAAGCCCAAAAATATGCGCTAAACTGAAGTACCAAGAGCCAAGGATACAACAAGCTCCATATAAGAGGAGATGAATGAGGATTTTGTTAGTGTGAAGGCATGCTAGAAAAGCATTTGATGTGGTCAAAATTTTGGTCAAGAGAGCCCTTTATGACTTAAAACAAAAAGCAACAAAAGTACTAATTATACTTAGAGGCTCCAGGGGGTCAATAATTTACCTGTAGATGTCATTATGTATGCTGATAGGAAATTTAAGTACCAGTTATCAATATTAGTTCTGCACCTTCAGTAACAAATCACAAATAGTTACTCTAGACTGAAAAATGGTTCCCTAATGTGATATAAAACACAGTGGAGTTAAGAAAACAACAAAAGCATGTGTTAGCAAACTAGCCATTTCAAAAGCTCTTTTTCCAGAACGCTATTCATTCCCGAAGAGAATAATTATGCAGCTGGTAGACAATTCAATTCGGTGTCATCCTTCAAAGTAGCTCATGTTATTGTTACATAATACCTACATTGAAGATACTGCTTTAGTACTGACAGAAGTTAGAAAGCTTAAGCAAATGCCCGTTTTATTCAGTCATGCAGAAAACTCTGGAACACAGTCTTATCGTTTTGTGTGGTTCTGTATTGGAGTAATAGTGCAGAGTACTGAGGCAGGTTTTGATATATCTCTGAATTTTCTATGTTCTGGCAAATTATGTACAAATTCTACATTTTTTCTGCTCTTACAAATGGGGAGTTTTGGCCCCCAGCTATGGGGGGGATATTCCACGCAGACAATTGAGTTTAGATTTAATGTAAACCTCATTCACAGACTACTGATTCCTTTGCTATATATAACTCAGTTAAATAGAGATAGTCTATAGTCAAATATATGACTCAGGTAAATAGATAACATCAAAGTGGCGTTATTTTATGGTAGCTGTATGGTGTGGAAAACAAACAACACTATAGGATGATCTGTCTTTCATCCTCAACAGACTATGAAGAGCTTGTTCTTATGCTGTTGTATCCTAAACAATGCCTGAAACAGAGTGGCAGTGGAGCAAATCCTTTGCCTGAAACCTATAGTGTTAGGTAAGAACATGCAGTTACCTTATATGTTAATGTGGTAAATAAAATTCAAGAGCATAAAAGCAAGTTATTTAGACCAGATTACAAGCTTAAAACTACACTTCCCTTAAAACTAAATTACAATTGTATCACTGACAGCCTATGTTCCGCATTTACTTCCACTTTGCATTACCGACAGCCAACTTGCTGCTCAAGCTCAAGTCTTGAACTACAAATCTGACACCACAGTGTTTTTAACTGCCAGGCCAGCTTCTGTTAAACATGGTCTCACCTGCAAATGCAGACAAAATGTTTTATTTTGAGTTTTCTAAGTTCAATTCACTGCAAAAACAGGGAAGTTTCTTTTCCTATTTAAGTCTACGGATAAAGCATGTGAAGAGTTGTTACTTGTGAATTCTGAAATACTGAAGGACAGAGAGACCAGGAAAATGTTAATTCAGCTCATTAAATACAGGTCCCATTACCATAGATTAATACATCACTTAGTTTTTGAAGTGCAAAGCACTTATAATCCATTCTCCTCTGTGTAACAAATCAATTATAAAATGGTATTTTTCTTCAAATTTATGAACTTTCAGTTTTCATTCCAAAGCAGTTTGACACACAAGACTAGTTAAAACATCCTTAATCTTTAGGTCAGATCCATTAATCTTTAAATAGGAATGTCATTCACCTGTTCAAAACTTAAATTTTAAGACTGAGTTCACGTGCATTAATCTATATAACTTCTTGAATATCTACGTTGTACCTTCTTGGTCAGCAAAGGCAAGTATGAAGTTTAAAGTAAAGACTATGTTCATCTGCAAATCAATACATACTAATAATTTCTTACTCTTGAGACTTAAATTTTTCCTTTAGAAAGAATGACAAAGTATAAATACAAAGACTAAACCTGGTGTTTTAAAGGTTTTTGCTTCCTAATTTAAATCTTAAATAAATGTTTTAAAATAAAACAGTTTAATGGTATTGTGCAATCACTAAAAAATGGTTTAATTGCTAGGTTTTAGAATCATTTTAAAGAGAAGTTGAATTTCCAAAATTATATATATATATTTTTTTGTGCTGAGTCATTCTCATGGCAGACAACAAGGATGTGTAGGAGGGAATCATTTGTGCAGATTGTTTTTTTGTGACCTGTCATAGCCAGCATAATCTGGAACTTTCCAATGGCCGCTAATATGATGTTCAGGATGTAAGGATGCAGTGAGTTTGCCCCTGTACTCAAGTATGCAGTCCGCAGCATATTTTATCAGTCGCAGGCCAATCTCCTTGAACTATTTATGTGCTAGGAAAATAATTATAATGAAAAAACTGTCTGCTCTGGTTATCTCTTCCTGTAAGAGAGAGAAAATGAATTCTGCAGCTTCTGTAAACAATGGCAGGAACAAGATTGCTTCATGGATCCTCTTGGATTCAAATTAGCCAGCTGGCAGACATGTTTGTATGGCACCAGCAACAGATACAGCTGTTTGTTTCTGCTACGGTCCACAGAGGGTTGATGCACTCCAATTTCTTTCAAAGCTTTTGCTAGCTAGGAAGCAATATTCTTTACTACAAATTAAAAAGATTCAGATATTTATCAGATGTCAGTTGGAGGACAGAGATACCCATACGAGTGTGTATCAAGTAATCCCAGGGTCATTTTCTCAAATAAATGCTTAATACTTCTCTGTGTTTTATCAGAGCTAGTCAGTCTTTTCTGCTATTTTGTTCAATGAACTACAGTTACAGACTGCAACTTGCAGATAAGAATTTGAAGCCCAAATGGAAAAAGGTGTATCTGTGTGAGATGCAGTTTAGGAAAATATAGCAGATGAAGAGAAATATGTCTTTGGAGCTCATTCAGATTATTTTTCTTCTAGGTATGCATTTTGCAACTTGCTGCATTGTTTAACCAGCTGTTTAGGTAGGTCAATTCATGGAAATTGAGAAAATTTGATCTATTTAGAGCCTCTTGTATGTGATGATATAAATATATATATATATATATATTATTTCATCTTGTCAATTATCTGGGACAGTTCTAAAGGGAGGATTTTAAAGGGTATAGTGTTCCTTTGTGGCAAAAGAATAATTTTGAATAACATTTTAAATCTTGCTTTGATATAAAAGCTTTTATGTTTCTCTGAAGATTTTTTCACCCAGAAAACTCATACTGGAGCAGAAAAATAAGCAACCATGTTATAAAAGTGGCAGATGATTCTCAAGTCTTCAATATTTTATTTTGATCTTTTTGAGATGTTACCCAGACTTACCATGCCAAATCCAAACTTAGGCTCTGTGAAGCATTAATATATGATATGCAGCAGGTATTTTTCTAGCTTCAGTTTTGCACTGTGAAAGCAATTATTGCCAGCTAAACTTATGTGGATAGCTAGTAGCTGGGGATAAATCCACTAAGACAAATACAAATACTGGAACTTACCTCATTTCTGGTATGAGTTCCAACTGCTGAGCACTACGATGCAGAACGTTCTTCATAAGACCTCACTGAAGCAAGTAATATCACATCAGTATTAATGTAACAGCTGAGTAAGTGTCTATAGTCTAAAGCCCTCCCTTGAGGTGATATTTTTCAGGATATGCTTAATGCATATTCATAGCACGTGCTCAGTTTTTCATTAATAGGCAAAATATCAGTGCTTTCTTATTAAAGTTTTGTGAAGTTTGAGCCATCACTTAAATGCCAGAGAACTTCACTTTTGCATTTTGAGAGTATATTTATGTATTGCAGGACAGTCTTTTTAGCATGCAGTGCTAAACATTCAGAACATGATTGTAATGTCTCAGCCCTCTCTAAGCCGGGCCTCCTCTCTGGGTTCCCTCTTTGGGTTTATCTGGCCTGCCTTCTTCCTTGATGACCGTGTATCTGCAGCAAATTGGCCTCCCACTCCAATCTGCCTTTTTTTAGTTAGGAAATCTTCCATCTTGTATTTTCATAAAGTGTGTAGCACAAAGAGATCCTAGTCCTGTTGAGGTAAAAGTGAATTAATAAATACTCTTAAGTTAGATGATCTTTAGAAGAAATGTGTCGTTTCTTTGATGTGGCTAATGGTAAAAGATACATTGATTGAACTACAGTGTAAAGGAAGATGTCCCATCTTACAGGCTCTTGCTTTATAGTGAGGTGGTAGGACTGGATATTTGGGTTGATCTGAAAATAAGGACATTGAGAGCACAAGGAAAACACAGGAACAAATTCAGATAAAAGTTTTCTAGGAGAACCCTTAAAGATAGTGTTGAGACTTTGATAAGAAACATCAATGTTTTACAGGGTTAGAAGAAAACCTTGTAAAACACATTGAGAAACATTGCAAAGGAGTGACCTGCAAAGGCAAATTTCTGAGTGGAACAGATGCATTCATGTAAGGTGAAGTTATATGGGGAAAAGTATTTATTGTCAGCTGTTGGCATGCCCTGAGATGCAGAGTAATGTATTAAATAACAAATAGCTGCTGGTTACCTCAGCACAGTTTTGCAGAAATTAATTTTCTCAGTTCTTGAGTAATCCATAATGGATCAAAACTTCTGTATCCAGTTGGTCATTTATATGAAGAGCTAGTGGACATATAACATTAAAGGCTTTGAAAAGTAAATATGAACTGGGAGTTCAAACAGTGAGATGAACACTGAATTAAAGGCTTTAGGCAACTGACTTAAATATACACAACAGATGATTTTGGTTTTCATCTTACAGAAGTTGACTATATGCAAATAATTAGTAACAGTGGGGATTTTTCTTTTTTAGCATAACTCCAAAATGCATCCTAACAAAGGAGGTACTACAGTTGCTAATAGAAACCTGTCTTCAAATATATGAAAAATGAAAAATTGCAAATAAAGATTAAGTCACTCTCTGCTAAGTTACACTAATGAATATAATCATTCACTGTAAAGCAGCATTTTTAGCCCTATGCTAGTTGCACAATAGCTCTACATACTTAATAATTTTTACCACATCTTAGTTGATCCTCAGAGAGAACAGGATATGTTTTCTCTTAGTTAATTAAAGCTGGTAATATAATATCCATGACTTCATCCACATGTTTGTGCCAGCACAATGAAAATAGCTGTATCAAATCCAAAGTAGTGCTTAAGGCTTAACTTCTTAAGTTAATTTTTATGTCTGAAATGAAATGCCTATATTAGACACGTAGGTTTCTCTTACAGAAATAAGGGGGTGTCTGAGATACTCAGAGTAGGGTCAGAAAGCAATAAAACCCCGTTCATATAGCCAGTTTAATACTCTGTGCTACATCCTTAAGACTGGTTTTGGAACTGGGATGCGCCTACTCTTCTGGGGGTTCATTCCTAGAGATGGCCTCTGTACTGTTTTCTTTCACAGATCTCAGTGAGGCTCTTTATTTACTTTGAAAGAGCAATTATATTCTGAGCATTTTATACAAAAAATAAAAATAATAATAAAAATAAAAAAAATCTTACAATACTCACAAGAGACAGTCCTTACCTTAAGGGTACCTTACCTTTAGGGTCCTTACCCTAAGAGAGCTGTTCTTTAGCTGTTTATTGATAAAGACCTTATTTACCAAGATCTTCTAACTTGGTGTTGGAATGATTTCCCCTGCTGCTCTGAAACTGCTGCTAATTTACAGTAAAAACATTTGAGATCTGTGGGCCAAATAGAATCTCTAGAGGCTTTATTCTGCACGATGGGATGTTGGAAAATCTGTCTGGGAAATAGTAAACGTAAGTCCTGACTTCAGCTCCCAGAATCTTATCCACAACTTTGATTACACATTTACAGTACATCCACTGGGTGAAAACTCCTTAAGTATAAACAAACATCTTAAATACTAGGATATAGAGTCAAGTATCCCTTCACTTCCATTTGCTCCAGTTAACATTGAACTACTTTCTGCAAAATGCCTTCAGTGGAAGGGACAGACAATGCTTCTGTTGCTCTGAATGCCCTGGTGCTGGAGCGCTCAGAGAGTAGGAGGTGTGGGTTTGATGTGGGTCTTGATGCTAGATTTTCCTGTGCTGAATAAGTGCTCTGACCACCTTATAAGAAACATAGATACTACAGCTGTCACAACCGTTTCTAAAAGAAGGTGACCAGATCTGCATCAGGTAGTGCTCATTGGACTGGTGACTGGGTAAAGGTTGGTTTGTCCATACTGTCTGTCTCTTGCTCTGCAGCCCTCTGGCTCAGGAGAAGACCTCCTTGCCTTGCAGGAGCTTACAGCTAAACAGGGAAGCGACTGCTCAGAGACATCCATGCTGTGATAGCAGCCAGGTGGGGCTTTTTGAGTACAGTCATAGAAATATTTCTTCTAATCCCACAAAACTCTTCCTTTAGGTTAAATTTTGATGGAGATACCATGTTTCCATTCAAGAATTACTGTCTACTGGTGATATATGTGGCAAAAATAGAGCTTGTTTTCACTTTGTAATTGTAAAGTAATTGCAAAGCAAGCTTTTCTGTTTGTAGGTCTTGCTGGTTTGAAACAGGTAGCAGCTATTCTGCTGTTTCTCTCTCTGCTTTCTCCTTGCCCTTGCTGTCATTTCCAACAAACTGATCACTTTCCATGTCTTAATCTTCATAACGTTTCAGATGAGAGGTAAGTTTATAGTTGGACTTTTTCCTCCAATGATTCATCTATAAATCATGATAATGAATAAAATAATTTTATTTAGCTAATTGCTACCCCGATGTAAATTGTTATTAAAATTTAGTTTCCTACCAGCAATTACTCCTCAGAAATCATATTTTATTCAATCTGTAAATCTACTGTGCCATTCATAGTGCTATTATACCTGTGACATTGTAATGGCAAGAGTGAAAATCAAATCAACATTCTGCTGACAGAATAAGAGCAGTAAATGTCAAACTAATGAATATAGAGTGGGCATATGCAAATGGCCTAGGACAGCAGAGAGGTTCTTGGCATTTCTCATTTTAAGCATATATCAAGCCAAGTTTCATCATGTGAAAGAAGCTTATGTGGTTCATCTGCCCTGGCTATAACTTCATATAAAATGATTTTGAGAAGGGCTTCATATTCTTGCTAAAAATTAAGTGATGATTAATAGATGTCTAGCCTGGCAAGAATAAATGAAGGGCTGGGATAGCACAAGGATTCCTTTCTATTAAATGGCATAACAGCTAGACTCACAAGGACTGGAACTGGAAAAAAGAGGCTTTGGGGTTTGCTCCACTCTGTCCAGCTACCTCCTCAGGGGGACCTGAATTAGTGCTTTAGCAGGGGACATTTCTCCCAGATGAGAGTGTTAACTACAACCTGGTGCACTCTGGAAAAACATTTGGTGACCTGACTTTGGCAAGTGAGTCTGTAGGTCTCACTGAACCATTACTCCCTGGGGTAACAGTGAGCCTGTGTTTTCGGGGCAGACATGCCCCGTGCTGTGCTCCAGTGCTGACTGGAGCAGAAGGTGCATTGGCATGTAGTGGAGGAACAGAAGATGTGTTGTAGAGCTGCAGGAAAAGTGAGTTGAGGGTGGAAACGTGCTCAAGTCTTGCTTGTAGTACACACGTGCATTCTAATACACATGCTTGTACAGCTGGATTCAGGTACAGGGCAATATCCCTAGACAGAGCACAGGTATAATCTACTAGTTTGTATTTCATTTGTTCTGGAATATTGAATACATATCTTGATTTTTCAAATGCTTCTTTCACTGACTTTTCTCTGATGTTATTTCCCGTAGTGGTTTCTGTTGTATATGTGTCTTTCAGATTTTCTGAAGCTGGTAATTGAAACTGCAAGGTATATGTTTTGCTCAGAACTCAAATGGCTACACATAAGAATGATATTTTGAGAGCAGTTTCAAAACAAGTTGTCTTCTAAAAATCTCTTTTATGATATGCTGCAAAAAGTAATCACAGGCCTGTCTCATTTATTGGTTTATTTTGATTCCACTGGAAATCACCTCTGATAATTTGAGTAAATACCCAACTAAGATATGTGGTATTCTTAACAAAAGAATTTGGGCAGGTAATCAGCAATAAGAGGAGACATTTGCTGAAGAAATAAGCATTGGTACAGCAGGGGAAAAGGGATGAAAATACTTGCATGAGCAAAACTAATGTTATGAAAGTTTGGAATATTGTTCTCTGTAGATGTCCTAAGATGAATGTCCTTTGTGCAATGAATAGGTCATCAGAGGCATAATTCTGATATCAGGTATGTACTGTAAAGGTTTGGCTTTCCTAAAGGACGTTTAGGCTGAGAGGCTTTGTAACAGTGTTTCCTAGCCCTGGGCCCTTCACATTATCACTGTCAGTAAAAACTCTGAATGTGTAAATTATAGAACAAAAAGTTTGAAGAAAAAAGGCAAAACTATACAGTATTCATATATGCATCTCTGAGAGGAAACTAATAAAATGAGTGTGAATGAATGTGAGATACAAACATTAATAAACAGGTATTTGTTTGTAGATGAAAATTAATTTGACTACACTAGCAAACATCCTTGCATTTTTAAAAGAAATGTTAGGTTATTCATTTTTAATAAACAAGACCAATGTTACAGGATTTCCTAGACCATAAGTTCTATGACTTCTTTAAATAGAACTGGAAGGAAAACCAAATCAGTATTTATAATGAATAACATATTTAAAAAGTTTATTCAAGAAATTAGTCAAAATCTTTTGTGGTCTGAGCAATCCTCTCTTGACTGGAACACAACTAATACTCTTGGGTGTTTGCAGCAAAGACCTGGCTAGGAGGATTTGGTTGAGTGGCCAAGGACAGAGACAGCAATATAATACAAAGGAGGACAGAGACAGCAATATAATACAGGGAGATGGAAGAAGGAAAAAGGAAGGAAGATTTGAAGAAGACAGGGATGGAGATTTTTTGCCTTGGGGGGGGGGGGGGG
>NC_048898.1:19348732-19457766 GCF_011077185.1 Oxyura jamaicensis
AAAAAAAAAAAAAAAAAAAAAAAAAAAAAAGGTAAGAAAGGAGATGAGAAAGGTGTGGACACCACTGAAGCATGGCCAGGACAGGGAACATAGGTGAAATGGAAATGAACACTAATGTAGCAAAGAGAGGAACAGGAGAAATGAACAGAGGAAGAAAAAAATAGGTATCAGCTGAGTTTCCTACCCTTCCCTTACAAGGCTGGAAGAGATGAAGGCAGCTTTTGCTGTGACATATCTTGACCTGCTCAATAGGGCCTGAGATGGTGTTCCTCATAGCAGTGTCTGTGCTGAACAAACAACCTGTTCCTCAGAAGATTCACTCAAATATCCTTGCTCTCATTATTTCAATTCAGTGCTATCTAACAAGCATAGGTATCTCTCTTTAACATTAATTTTGGTATGGTAAGGATTTAAAGTGGTTCGAGCTGAAAAAAAAAAAAAAAAGACATTTTTTGTAGATGATAATGTCTTCCATGAACCTAAATTAAAATCTCTTAAAGAAATGGATTCTCTATTTTCTGTAGCAGTAATTCAAAGAAAGCACGACACAGGGATTAGTATTCAGTAGACTTCTTATTTTATTGTATAAAAGTAATTACCTTTTAAAGACTATCCAAATTAACATTTTAACGTCCCTCTGGGCCTTTACATTTTAGAAGCATAATATAACTCAGTACCTAATACAGAGGAACCCTATTTCCTCTTCTACTAAATTAGTCTCCTGTATAAATTTGAATTATTTTCAGAGTAAGCAGCAGTAATTCATTTGTTCCCCCCAGATAAGACGTACATTAGAACCAAAGACATTCAATGTTTTCATCAGAGGCCACCTACAATTTGAGGAGCTTAATAGCTTTGTATCTGTATTCCTTGGTAAGGTATTTGTGGAAAACAGTCTCTTATGTTAACAGTCTTATTATAGTACATTTCATAAGGGAAAAATACATGACTTAAAATATACAGAGGTGCAGCTCAATTCTGTGGTGACTTTTGCATATTAAAAGCCCCATCTAACTGAAGTAATATATAAAATTCAATTTCATGTGTTAAAGTTTTAAGAATATCTGACTTTTCATATTATACATAGATATGTTTTTTCATACTTTCACGTAACTTTTTCAGTAGTGCATCTTCTGATAATAAGAAAAACTTTCCTCTTTTGTCATTGTGTTTATTTCATACTCAGGTCTGAAGTAAATTAATCCCTTTGTCATATAAGTAAACCAGATAATTTAACAAGAACTTTAAACTAGAATCAGGTGGTAACAGCTAGGAAAAGGTTTTATGTTTGCAAAGGAAGGGTCAACCTCTACCAAAAGATAAAAATAAAATAATGAAGGAAGTCAAGGAGAGATATAATAAAGGTACAGTAAGCTTTTGAAGTAGTTTACTGGCTCACAATCAAATGTCTGTTGACCCTGAGAACAGAAGAGCAAGACGTGCTGGAGCTCATAGTGAAAGATCAAGCAGTTTGCTACTTACAGGGTAGTCATGCAACTGAAACATCAATTCAAAAGAACATGGAGGCATTCAGGAAGGACAGGCAGGGCAAAAAGGGACATTGCCTCAGGAAGGGTGAGATGTGAAACAACTCTTGCTAAGGGAACAGCTAAAGGAGAGAAATAAGTAGGTGGCAATCAAGCCACCAAGGCAGCAGGGTGAGGTGGGTGAGGCTCTCTGTGGGCAGCTGCATCCACTGAAGCATTGGGCTTGGTGGTGGTAGATAAGACGTTGCTTGGAAAGGAGGGTTTCGAGACACAGATTGTCTAGATCTTTTCTGAAAAACACGGGTGAGATCCTTGACAGAAGACAAGGAATGCAGCTGAACCGGAGGCTCTTTTAGACTGGACTCTGACTAACAAGGAGGGACTGCCCATGAACACCGAGGCTAAACAAGAAACTGCTTTAAAGCTGTAATTACAACAGCTGCTGGTATAAATTATACGTAGACCAAATCTGTATCTAGGGGGTGGCAGAATGAAAAACATGCATAAAACCAACTGTAGAGGTTTCCCTTGACCTATGCTTCCCTATGCTCAAGCCTTGGCACTGGGGACGCTTAAGTTTTACTGCCTTCACTCTGCCCATGGGGAAATCCCGTGTAAGAACACTTTAAAATAATATTTTTTAATTCCGTACATATCTTCCAGAAATGTTTCCTTGTTTATTTTCCATGTGTAAAATCCCATCTCTCTGAAATCCAAGATTTCCTGTAGTAAGGTCCAGATAGCTCTCCAAGACCAACATCTTTCATCTTTGTTGTGCAGGCAGTTTCCCAAAATGGTGTTGGTTAAATGAGCTGTTTTCTCCAGCACCTCACTAGTCCTGGTGGAGTCCTCTCAGCCTCACTGGTCTGGAACAGCAGTACTTCTCAGCAGTAAAAACTTTCTCCATAGCCATGGGAATTACCAAGTAGCAGACCTTACTTTTATGGTAATCTAGAACAGATATTTTAGGTTGAAAGTAGATTTAATGTTCCGTCTCCTATAATTCCTATAATTTGTGTGATTCAAGACGCCAAAGGATCCTGATGTCAAGATGGGGAGACGGTCTACTAAAATAGCTGTGCCAATATGCATATATACATATGTATAAATATTAACACAGTATACAATACTTTTTGTTTACTCTTTAAAAGCAGGAGGCTGAAAATTGTCTAATTTTAAAGAATTTTGAAAAACATTTGGGTGGAGCAGGGAACATTGCAATGTGCATTTAGATAAATTAGAGAGCTGTGTATGTGTGCATACAGAAGGTGGGTAAAAAGTTGACTGGTTGTGAAATATTAGGCTGCAAAACTGGGTTGCAAACTCAGCCATGGATGATGATTAGGAATAGTGGTGGATTTTGCAAGAAAATGCAAAAATTTGCAAAATATGTATTTTTCACGTATTTGTAAAATGTGCAAGGTCTGCAAATTATTGACCACAAAGTGGGCACCATCTACTTAGTAAGCAAAACTATTTCAGAGAAGCTGTATTGATTTCAGAGTTGCAAGATGCATATTGAGGAAGCTTATAAGTAGCTTAATCCTATCATTTTTCAGTGCTGGTAGACATAACTCTATAAGTCTTCATTTAGACAAAAATAATTAAAAGAGATGTATGAGACTAATATTGTAGATGCCTTCAGATTTTGAGACAATGCAGAGTTAAAAATAAAAATAATAATAAAATAACTGAGGAGTTTAAGTGAGTTTAACTGCTAGTTAGGAGAGTTTGACTACCTGCTTTACTCCTCTTAAATTTTGCTTATGTTCTTTTTGGTCAGAATTTCCCAGAGCAACCATTGGCCTATGTAGACATATAGCCATGACACCTCGGACTACTTGGTGCATTTAGGCAGCTGTAGGTCTTTGTGCTGAAACAATGAAAAACCTAACTAGCTGCCTCTTGTTAAGCAGATTCTGCTAAGAATTAGAGGCAGTCAGTCCTGGCTTAATCTGGGATAGTGATAACCTCTCAGAAATATTCAAGTATGGTAACAGTGCTGATAAGTACTTCAGGGAAGAGGAGAAGAAAGAGAGTGTTATAGGAAGGAAAAAATAGATTAACAAGAAATGGATATAGGAGGACTAGCTACTTAGGACTACCTTGTCTGAAATGCAAGAGAATTTCCCTATCTATACACTTCCCCTGTACCTACTAATGATGTAATATTTCTGGCCCAGTAGGAAGCAGTCATATTATCGTGTTTTCTCTGAGCATAATGCATACAGCTGGGTGTATTCCTCCTTGTTGTGAGGACAGTTGCATCTTGAAAGAAAGGAAGAGAACTCTAACTGCTATAAGCTCATTCTTTCACTTAGTGATGATGTGCTACAGAAACCTCATATATTAGATTTAAAAGGTATCTAGAGCTGAAGCTAGAAAATACAGTATTGATATAGAAAAGGGATAAAGTTTGTTGTTTATTTTCCTAGTGTTGTCAATTTCTAAATTCTAATTTGTCTAAATAATCTTAATGCTTGAAGGTTCTTTTATGCAATTTTTGTTTTTCTTTGAAGAAATTACTTCCTCATTTGTAAATCTGGGGTGAGCCCCAGCTCACATTTCATTTGTTAAAATTGACAAATTTGATAACTACCAGCAGACAGCTTTGTGACTATCACATCCCAGGACAATTTTTGTGACAGAGCTAGAAAAGCATCTTCTGTAGATCCAGAACTGTGAGTCTGAGCCTCATTTTCAGCTCTCTTCAGTCTGTTAGATTTATAGCTGGGGACTTGGATTATCTCAGTGTAAGACAGGTGCGTGTACTGCTTTTGTACTATTGGTTACAGAAACTGTTGAAAGCTAAACTCATTATCCCTATAGACAATCTAGTGTCTTGATTTCGATTAGCCCTTCTTTTCTAACCCTCTAAAATATTACACACTTGACTTGCTAGTCTTGAATACATTCTTAGCCTTGAGTGACCCTCCTGGTTACTGCGTGGGTTTGTGCGTTGGTTTGAGAGAGGTGACAGACCTGACAGTTACAGTAGGAAAAAATGAGGTTCATCTTGTATGACAAAGTATTAGCACTTTGTAGTTCCCAATGTTCTTTTGTGATTACCTGTCTGAAAACTCTTCGATGAAAAATTCTTTACGGGAAAAAAATAAAATAAAATGATCAGACCATAACTTTATAGGTCCGTGATATTACTACATTTTATTCTAGGATGTTCTCATATTTTTTTAATGATTCTGGGAATTTAATAGATAATAAAAGATAGAGATGCTTATTAGATGATAATATATTTACTTCTTTCTTTTCAAGAGGCAGTATGATTCTAAAATACAAGGGATGGATGTGTGTTATTACATGTATATATTTACAGATTTTTTATTATTCTGTGTAAGGATCTACCTTCTCCTTATCCTGTTAAGTACAGTTATAATATTATTTGCTAGTGTAACTCCAACTTCAGCTTCATTTCTTTGAATATTTTCTCAAGTAATTCAATCAGAACTAGTCCATTAGTCATTGACAATAACTGTCCCATTTCCTGCTAAATACTTCAGGCTAACCAAGTAAAAAGCATTGCTTTTTCATTCCCTTTAGGAAATAAATTGTAAAAGACTCATTTCAAATGCAGAGTTCACAGTGGTTAGTTTTATCGATGAAGTAATGAAAATAGTCTTGCTGACCTAGTACTGAAACTATGCAGCTCTGGTGTGCTGTTGTGTAATTACAAGAACTAGTTTGGGGTGTCAGCATAGTGAGCTCTCTGTCCCAGGTTTTACATAGCCTTAACACAAAATGAATTTCTTTCCATATTTAGCTCTTACTCAGAAGTAATGAACTGACCTTTGCTGGTTTTCACAGTTTCCTCTTATCCAGATAACTATTATGAACTTGTATATTAATTTAAAGAACAGAAATCAAAGCTGTAATGCCATGTATGGCCGTAGAAGTATAGAACGGAGTAGGTTGGAAGGGACCTTAAAGATCACCTAGTTCCAGCCCCTTTGCCATGGGCAGGGACGTCACCCACTAGATCAGGTTGCTCAGTGCCTCGTCCAACCTGATCTTGAACAGCTCCAGGGATGGGGTAAGTCAGTGGATGACTTACCAGAGCTATTCTGGTTAAACTGCAAGTAGATTAAATTGCCACAAATAATACATCAATGAAATTAAGCTGAGTGCTCATACAGATGCAACTTTAAAGAAGAGAGCCTTTAGGAATGATGTGTCCCACTGTACAGTGAATTATATAACCCCACATAATTTAGAAATTCTGAGGGAAAATGAATATGAGAAGCTCAAAAAAAAAAAAATTACATGTAAGGATTCGTTGCATCAGTTTTCCATGGGACAGCTGTTCATTAACACTTGCCTATTTATTTTTGTCAATTCTTAGGGTTTTATTTTAGTTGTAAAATAAACACACACAGAGATGTAAACTCATTTTGTTCTGTTGCTTCATGTTCTGCGCTTGGATAGAGGCAGATGCATTGACTGTTCATTTTGTAGCAACAGAGAAAATGTCACTTATATCATCTATCTGGGACCCTGGATTCCAAAATAAATATTTAAAGAGACAAAAAAAAAAAAAAAAAAAAAAAAAAAAAAAAGTAACAGGCTTCATAATTGTCAGTCTCATCTAGCTAGCCAGTAAGACAAAAAGCAAAGTGCTATGGAAATTCTCCAGACATTTTTGGAATTGAAATAACTATAACAATTATGCTCTTATTCTATAATTTGGGAGATCAGAAAAACTACATTAAAACAAAGCAATCCCACTTGTAAATTAACCACGATGTAATGTGTGTGTGTTCTAATTCTGTCCTTTAACCTTTGCCACTGTGTAACTGAAGGCAGCTTTTCTCCTTAGCAGATTGGGATCTAGACCAACAAGCTGTGTTCACCTTACCAACTAAACAGACATTCATGTATTACATTGGAACACTTTTACAAAAATCAGTCCTTTATTGTGGCCTTTGTGGATCCTGTTCCAGGTGCAGCGAATCTCCTTAACACAGGCCTTAAAAGCATCCACAGACCTACAATGTGCTTGAAAATATCTTTTAGTAGTACAACAAAATACATTTGATATCACCAATGATCCCTGAATATTAAAACCAAAGTTAGGATCAACAAGCATGGTAAACATAAATGAATCTTTCCTACACTGTTTAATGCAGTGGAAATCTGTCCAGCACTTTGTCTTTGAATTTTAGTTGCATTTCTTTCCCACCCCGTGTGCCAAACTTTTATTGCTGAAATGATTTGGCTTTCTAAGGCAGAAAACTATTTTCTCTTTTATATAGCAGCACTTTTCTCCATAACAAACAAGATGTGACTACTTCCAATAGAAATGTATTTAATGTAATGTATTGAGCTCATTGAGTATTTTTAGTGCATTCCTATCAAAAGGAAGATGAAGTACATTTCGTAAATCTATCCATTTCTTCAGAAGCCAACTTTTCATTTTCCTTCTTCCAGTTCTGGCTTGGCTTTTTTTTTTCTGGCTGCTTTCATGCAGGTCATGAGTCAGGATTCTTTTTCCCTGGAGAAATCAGAACTTCTCCTGTTTTCAGAAAAAAAAAAAAAAAAAAAAAAAAAAAAAAGTGGATGAATTAGATGGGAAATGTCCTGGAGCAACTAAAAGTCCTGATCCAGACGCCACTGAATGGAAACATAAATGGAAACATTTCTTAAGAGAAAACTGGCTAACGAGGTAATTCTCAGAGGTCCAGTAAAAAGGAGGAAGCTAGGGGAAAGTGGAGGATTTGGGTGTTTTTTCAGTCCTTTGTAATCCTCTTGTTTTGGGTTGCTGTGAGAACTGAGGAAGTTCCTATTTTACACAGTTTGGTGGCAGAAACCCCAAGTGTCTGCTGCAACAGCATCAGAAAACACAGCTCTTTTCCCTGTGAACCCCTCACCTGATCCAGCCTCCCAGCCCCTGGTTGCAGCACAGACCTGCGTGGTGTCACTGCTTGTGGACACCTCACAGGCCAGAGAAAAAGAAAGGAGCCAGAGCAGTAATGAAGATTTCTTCCCCAGTTTCATAAAATCATCTATAGACAAGCAGTTACTGCAAAAACTTTGCACAGAATATTCTGCTTAGCTGTCATGCTACTGTTTTTTTTCCTCCTTATAACACTGTTCGGTCTGCAATTAGGGCCAATTCCTGCCTCTCATCTCACATTTGGTGAGGGGAAGAGCCAATCCCCATATATTGAAAAGGCTGAAATTCTGTAACAAGCATTTGTAAGATTACAAGATTTTGGGGGCACCCTAACACAGTTTTGTCTGTCCTTAGTGTAGAGCATTTGTCTTGTTATAGTCTCCCTGTTGAAATCATTGGATTATTCACATCAGCAAATGTATTGGGAATAGGCATTTTACAGACAAGCCTGCCCTTTCACTCATTATCTTATTACATGAATACACATCATGGAAAAAAAGTATCCAAATTAAAGGGAGGCAGGTAGGCAGGTAGGGACTTCTGAGAACTAACCAGGTAATTATTTCCAATTTTAACACTAGTCATATAGGACTAAAAAGTCTAAGGACTTTTTGAAACATTAAATTTAGCTAGTTTTAGGTGTTTTTAAAATCCAAAATAAAATTCTGGACTTTAATGACATGTTCTAAGGCAAATTATGTGGCTTTTTATTTTCTGTTCATGTACCATGTTCATTGGATGAATACATTTGAAGAAAATGCAAGGAGCAGATAGGCTCTCTGCATGTTGGCAACCAAATATCCAAAAGGTTTCAAGCTGTCTATGCTTGTTTGGTTCTCATGTTACCCTTTAATTATCTCTGTTATGGAGATAATATTTATATTATAAATAAATATAAACATTTATAAATATTTGGACTTCTTTAATGTGTTATCTTGGAGAAGTTATTTGTACCTAGAATATGGAAGGTGTATATTCTATCTAGATATGTAATAGTATAATCCTTACAGCAAACCCGTGCTAACATAAAATTGTTTTACTAGATTGCAAAACTGCTGCAACTTGCACCAGCATTCCTTTGTGACAGTCTCCAGTAATTAAATGTGCAAGGAAATCAGTCGCTACAACTTTGAGTAAGTAGCTCTTACTCAGTTTGGAAACACTTACCATTAAGATACGCATTTCTGTGTTTCTATAAAGCAGCTGTAACATTTTGTCATTATGCTGTTTAAGTGTTACAATCACCAAAATATCACTGCTGTTTTTTACTGATTAGCTGGGGCCTGTTTTGCTTTAGCAACTATTGTCATGAAGTAGATGTTCACTTAATAGGCCTGTTTTTTTCTTTTCCTTGCAACCATCTTCAGGACAGTAGATTTGTCTGATGAATCTCTGCCATTATATCAGAGACCTGCAGAAGCCTTGGTTAGATCAGCCAAAGATGCAAAATTTTCTGAAACATAAGTGATTTTATCCAATTCAATTCTGCTATATTTTTCCATGCTTTAAAACATAGATTCTCCAGAAGGGCTGAATGAGGATACTACAGTGTCCTTCTCTTCTCTTGTAGAAAGTAAAAAAAAAAAAAAAAAAAAAAAAAAAAGCATAATGTAAACACAATTTTCTGGAACTAACAAGACCACACAACTACTAAATTAATGAAATATTGTTGGTTTTGAGTGAGTAGATAGAAAACTACACAAAAAATATTTATTCAGTCTGGTATGTTGGTTTATGAAAGTGCATTGGTCTCTCACTTCTGAAAACATTGATACATCTGCAAGCACTTTTTTTGCTGAACTAACTTGTCTAACTCTATGTGAAAGTTCACAAATAACAGAAACAATCATTTTAATCAGTGAAGTCACAAAGCCTACAAATCATCAAAATATTATCCCTTCCAGGAACTACATATGAATAGCTCAAAGAAATCACAGTATCTCACTGCGTTGTGGGTTTTGGTTGCTTGGTTTGGTTTGGTTTTTTGATCTGCAGCAAGGAAAAATTAACAGCAAAGTTAACTTAGCTGGAAATCATAAACATACTTCAGTGTTCAGTGAGTAAAAGCTATTCTGCCCTATTGCAAATGTTGCAGCATGAGAACGGGTTTTGGCAGTGCAGCAGGGCAGCTGAAGGGGTGCCAGAATAGTGAGTGCGGAGGATGACAGGCTTATTTGGCAAAATCTTTAAAAAGCAGGTATAGAAAACGGTATTAACTCACTTCAAGTTCATGCCAAGCCCACTCTTTAGTGGCAATAACTACTTAAGAGATTAAAATCAGTAAAGATGGATATAAATTTGTATTACTTGCACATTGCAAGGATTGTTCTTTTAGTGCAGTGTTTCTTAGGCTATATCTGTGTGTGTGTTGTTGTGTTATTATTATTTTTTTAATATGCTTGAGTCCTCCACTGCAGTGGGGTCAGTTTGTTTGCTTGAAGAAAAATATGTTCTCTTCCCTCCTATCATCTTAATTTTTTTAAATAGGGGGGTGAGTGTCTTCTCTTCTGGGACACTAATCATTTTGCATATTAAGACTATTCCCACGTCTCTGAATCTCTCCCTTCTCTCTCCCTGTGAAACATTGTTTTTAAATGACAACAAATTCCTCAGCAAGCCCTGAAGAAGATTTGACAGTACGTTGATCTTGCGTGTTTTCTGAAAATGTTATACTTTGAGTAGCTTCTCCTGAACGACAATAAAGATTATACGGAACCTAAGTTGGTAGCTAGAGGAAAGCAATGTGGCATTGCTTCAAAACACCTTCCAGTTCTGTGCCTACAGCATCACAGCCAGTGATCCCCAAACTTACCTCACTGCTGCTCTCCCAGAGATGCTGTGCTGACCCCAGTGTCTGGAGCCAGGGCTGCCAGGAAATCCATTTCCCTGGGGGTGGGGGTGGGGGGAGTGAATGGACTCTGCAATATTTACAATATTGATTTGATAAATAATTCCTTTTTTGTCTCACTGTAGAAGATTTATTTCACCATTTAACATCTTTCTGCAGGTGGTGCAAGCTAGTAAAACATCTGAACAGACTGAAAAAAACATGTTTTTCTTTTCATGAAACTGCAGTGTGAAGCAGTAGGCATAAATTAACGAGATATTATTGTGAATTCACAATTTTTATGACTCTGGTTTTTCTGTTTTTACACAGTAAGACTCTGACTAAACAGAGGAGTTATGAGATCAGTGCCAGTACTGTGCCACAGTGTTAAACCTACGTGTAGGTATGCAGTGGGAGCTGGGAGAAAATGTTAGGAATGAGTCTTCTACCCCAGACAGTCTCCCTCAAAAGAGAAGTACCAAGTGACCAAGGGCAGTATAGTTCGTATTGGCACCACAATAAATCCTTGAGTTTTATTTGAAATAGGAGGAAAAATACCCCAGGGAATACTATAATATGCTTTTACTGTGTGGATCCCCTGCAGATTATCTGCTGCTCCTAAAGGAGTGAGTGCTTTGCAGGGGATTTGCTGTAACTTGACAAAGGCAGCTCTCAGCTGGAATGGCCATAAAGAAATGCGGTCACACTTAGGAACCTCTGAGAAGAGTTAGTGATTTGACACTAGCCAAGTAACTCAATGGAAAGGAACAGGGATAGAGGTGGGCAGGGAAGGTTGAAAAACAAGGCAAACCCTTCACAGAACTGTTATATCAAATTCTGTGCAAAGGAACTTTTCTGTGCAAAAGAACTTTTCAGTCCAAGTCTGTTCATCTAAAGCCCTTACTGTAAGATGCTTTGTGCCCTGTTTATTGAGGAAAAATGGCATAAATATAGTGCATCTGAGCAGGATGTGACTAGAAGGGTGCAATGGGCTTCTGGTAAAGAACCACCAAGGCGTTGGCTGCCATCCTGCTGGTGTGAGGCCAGTGTGGAAAGGCTATGTCAGGTGAAGGAGGCACTTCCAGGATCCCCTCACCTGGGAGCCATTGAGAACCAATGCGACCTTTATGGATAAATTCTAGACTGGCTATTGCTGGGCAAGAGTTATCTTCTTATGCCCCTCTGGCTTTTAATTTTTATGTTTATTTTTAGGCCAGCATGTTTATATTCAGTAAAATGTGTTTGCAGTACTGAAAACTAGGCTCAGGGAGGGATCTCTAGCACAGCTGTGTCTCAAATCCCTTTTAGGGAACTGGCTCACTCAATGGCTGCACTTGAGGATTTTCACATACCACCGTATTGTTGAACAAAGGAGGCATACAAAGCAAAGAAGCTCTGACTGACATCTCCCTGTGTCGATGTCTGGATACTTCTGCAGCAATTGAAGATTTTGGGCTGTAGCTGAGGAGCGTGCCTGATCCTGAGTGGACACTTGTGCTGTTTGAAGAGGTGAGGTAGGTGCTTTCTGGCATCAGCTGCACAGTAGCAGTGCTGTCTGCCTCCTGATTTATTCAGGTCCTAGTACAGGCTTTGGTGATTACTCTGAAATTGCTGCTTGAGCAGTAGCCGGTATCATCTTGTTTCTCCCAGTGTTCAGGCATGGTATAGCTGAGTGGTCATTCCTGGAGCTAGTACAGCTGGCCACATTTCCCCAGAAATATCATCCAGAGAGCTCCCAAATGAAAAAAAAGCCCTAACCTAATAGTGTGTTGTGGGGACTTCTTCCCTGCTTCAACAAGGAGGGGTAAATTCCTACTCGAGAGCTATGCAGTAAGTAAAAAGGCAAAGCAGCCTCCTGAGACCATGGAAAACAGACACAAGTATGATGTGAGAATGAAATAGGAACAACTCTTTCAAAAATTTGTCAGTCTAGTAAACAGAAGCAAAACTCGATGTCTTCTTGCCACCATCACCATCCAGAAATCACATAGTAGTGGGTAGAAATCAATTTTGGAACTACTGGCCAGTAGAAAGATGGTCTGGGACATAGAGCAATATGACTAAGCTTTCTAATCAGAAATGATGAATGTGGGTACTATAACTAATAACAAATGCTGCACTGAGTTTCCTCAGACAGAAAATCCAGCTGGGGCAAGGCCAGTTCTGCACTATAGCTAATAGGCAAACCCATTCTCTACAATAGCTTTTTCCAGGCTTTCTTGTTTCCCTGACTCTGCTGTCCTGTGCACCTGTGGACCAGCTTGAACCTTTCCTGTTGAGCAGTACACAAAGTGACAGAAAACCTTCATAGAAAACCTGAGGCTGTGCAATATTTCAAGTCTTTCAAGCTCTGTAGTTAACACGGGATTTCTCACATCTCGGGCTGCAGCTTAAGGATGGGACAGATGAAATTTTCCATTACTCCCAGGTGTAGGGTTATAGAGTTAGTTGTCACAGTTGTCCACATTCTTCTCTGACTACAGTTTATAGAGTTGGACAATATGCGCTATCTCTTAAAAGTAATTTTTGGCTTAGATTTCCTTGCTTTTACTTTGGAACAGATGTTACCTAAAGTTGTGATTCACTTCATGATGGTATTAAAAACAAACGGGCAAAACCTAGTAAAACACTTTTCTAACTCCAGAGCGACACTGAGCTTAAGGGCCCGGATTCCCTTTAAGTGGTGTGGTTAAAACATTCTTCTCACTGGGTTTGTAAAATCATTTTTTATGTTTGTGTCCTTATCCTCAAAGTCAGATTAACAGCATATTGTCTAATTAAAGAAAATACTAGTTGGGTATTTTGCTGCAGTTCCATTTATTTATTTATTCACTTTAAAGTAAAATGACTTGTTCTTGACCCCAAGCAATTATTTCTTTATGCTCCTCATTTGAGTCTCCTTCAGTTACAATTCTGTCTAGAAGCTTTCTTCTTTTCCATGTTACCCACGTGCTTGGGAAATACATTGTTGTAATATTCTCAACTTTTTTACTTTTTTCGCTGAATACTTTTTCTTTCTAAACACACCCACAGATGAAAGACGGCTGTTTATTTCTAAAAACTTCAAGGACTGACATAGCCCAAAACGATTCTCGATCTTTCCCAGGATCTTGTTACCTGAAACAGATGGTAGAGGAGAAGAGGTGTCCTGCAGGACACTTTCCCTGAGGAAAGCAATTGCCTTTAGTAACAGTTGAGCAAATGTCAATTTTTGACTCCTAAAGACACTTCTATATTTCAGGGAAAAAAAAAAAAATCTTATTTGGAGCAACTACAACTTCTCAGACTTTCCCACAGAATAATAACAGCTGAAATTTATGCTCAGAATTCTTAAATCAGCCTCAGATTTTTAAAATTCCACTCAAAATCTTCACAGATACTTTTGTTTCTATATTCTACAAAATATCTAAATATCTCATATAGGAGAAGAAAATTACAGAAAACAAGTGAAAACTTCTCACTCATGGTAGGAATTAAAAAACAACAACAAATGCTTCTCTGATAGGTAACAGTCAGAAATATCCATAATTTCATGCTGAATATGGAAAATACGCTTGAATTAACACAATCCCCACTCTCCACTACAAAGGTTGCAGACATTCTTAGTCAAAATCTCTTTGTCCACTTTTAAATATTGCAGAAGGAACTGAAATCAGAATGTTTCAAAATAATTTGAAACATTTTTTACAAAAACTTTCTGATCCTGGGATATAGCATATATTTTACTGTTAGAAAACTGTTACGCTTTTCTAAAAATGAGGCCAAAATATACCTTGACTCGATATATCCTGGTGTATAAATCCATCTAAAATGGCTTAAGCTTATTTCGGTGTGCACAGCTCAGCGTGTCGATCCAGGTCTTATTTATTTTGTAACCTCTACTTACAAGCTCGAGTGTTTGCAGCAATCTCTGCATGCTTTGAACAAGACTCTGGCACAAATTTCTCACTGCTAAAATTAATTCAATGATGTAAATCCAGACTAAGTCATTTTGGCTTAAAGAGACACTTGAAAAAGTGGGGACATAAGGTAACCTAAATGTGATTTGCTGCTGAGGTGTTTTGATAGTGAGCATTGTCTCCTCTGCAATGCCCAGATGTCTGAAAACCCAGCTTCTGAAAAATACACCCTGTGCTTCCTCTGCAACCCGGCAGGCAGTGCCATCTCTGTGTCCATAGGAAACATCTTGTTTTATATGTTATTATAAGCTTATTATTATCTTACTATGTTAATATATCACATAATTAGCACATTTATATTAATATATTGCTATAGTGCGTAAAAATAATTAATGAATTTGTTATTGTTGATATATAAAAATATCATCATAATATTTGATCGTGTTCCACTGAGGCAAGAGCTTTGTTACCAATATCAGGAGAAGTAGAATCACACACTTGGAAGAGCTGCAGTGGTGGAGGGAAATAACAAGAACTAAAAATCATAAATGTTCTTGGTTCTTTACACAAGGCAAGGTTTTATATCATTTTAAGCAGAAGTGATGACCAAAATCAGTTTGTAAAAATTAAGTCCAGATGTCTCTGAATGTCATCGTCTTACTGACTTCAGAAAGGAAAGAAATCCCAAGAAGCTAGAAGAGCTTCCAAATAAGCATAAAATTAACTACTCTATTGGAACAATGACTAGCCATTTATCAACAGAAACCAAGCCTTGAGTGTAGGCAGTCTCCATTTAGATTAGAGAAAGGCTCAACTGCTAAAGCCTAGAGAATTTAAGGAAGAAAAGATGGACAAAGACCAGACAGCTCCTGAAACAAATGGTTATCAGACATTTGTTCTATTAGCAATATAGGGCAAGATCTTTACCTGGTATAATTACCATAGAAGCAATGCAACTAATTGTGCTGCATGGCAGCAGTAGCTGTAGTCCATGTGAATTTACTCAAACTTATATTCACATTCAAAGTGTAATGTATTTTTTCCATGGCATAGTTGCTGTGCAAAGGCAACAAATGGTCTTCGTGAAGTACTTTCTTCCCAGGCAATCCAGTAAATTAACACCTTATGGACATGTGTTTTTCACAACAAAGAGAATTTCTAAGCATTATAACTTCTCTGATCCAGCTTCATCTTGGATGGTTTATTTTTATGATAACAAAGAGGAAAGAAATGAGTTATACTTAACTTTTCGCCATTCATGGGTCTTTATTACAACAAAATTCTCTAGGATACAAGCTGCATCCAATATTCAGAGCTACTAAAAGTTTTCTGGGGCCAAGAGGCAAAGGAATGGGTTGGTTTGAGCAACTTTGCTCTTTCCTCACTAGCAGCTCAAAAATCTTGCACTACATTTTACCCTCCTCTTTCTGATATCTAGCACTTCAGTTCTTTTCCCCGTGACCAAATTATTTAGATTGTCATCTTGTTTCTCTGAGCTAGCTAGGACTAGGGGGTTGTACAGGAATTAACTTTGCAACCCTCCAGTGTCTTGGTGACCATTAGCAGTGCTCAAGAAACCTGTTTCTTCCCATAGCTCTTTCAAATCAAAGCTAATGTGACAAAACAATAAATTGCCATAGTAAAGGATAAGTGACCTTACAGAACAAATTCTGGCTTTTCTGCAAGCTTCAGAGCCTCATGCATCCCTGCAGCTGATAGTTTCCGGTTGATATTTCTATATCTGCATTGCAGGAGGTTGCGATAAGTTGTCCTCAGGTCCCGATTGAAGAAGGCATATATAAAAGGGTTAATGAGGGAGTTTGCATAACCCAACCATAGAAATGTTCTCTCAACCCACAGTGGGATACAGCTGCACGCTGTACCACAGATAAAGGGCCTGGCAGTTGAGAGGAGAAAAAAGGGCAGCCAGCACACGGTGAAAGCCCCAACAATAATTCCAAGTGTAGTGGCAGCTTTCTGTTCTCTCTTAAAGATGGAAATGTTTTTCTTGTCGTTCTTCAGGAGTCGTGAAAAGTTAGTACATTCTTCAGATTCCTTGTGCAGTTTTACAGCTCCATTCATAGAAATCCCTTCCATTTCTTCTGCCCGGGGAAAACCAGCAAACTTGTGTTTGGCAGCACTCCTCTTAGCAGCTTTGTAAATCTGATAGTACATGAAAAGCATCACTGACATTGGGATATAAAACGCAACTGCTGTGGAGTAAATTGTGTAGCCAAAGTCTTGACTGATCAAACAAACCTTTTCATCGTTTACATTTTTGGCCCAGCCAAAGAGCGGGGGTATGGTGATGGAGGCAGATAAGAGCCATACACACAGGATCATTTTAGCCATACACTTCCCGTTCTGCCTTACAGGATACGTGAGAGGCCTTGTTATTCCCAGGTACCTAGAACAACAATGTAGAGTTATTATATAATGCAGTGGTTAAACAATAAAAATAATTTCTCATAGTCTGCTATTAAATATTATAACTTTAGCTAAGGATTCTGTTTTTACATTTTTCAATGCACGTGTTTCAAACTCGTTAATCCATGTGTAGGTTTTTCACTTTAAGATTTATGGTGCTGGTATTCTGTATAAAAGCTCTTTCCTAGAGGGAAATCTCTAGCCACAGAGGACTGGGATTTTAATGCAGTTGTGCAATCTTCATGCAGATAATTAATTTTTTGGTTATTAAGGAAATTCTGAAACCAAGTTTTATTTGGCTAACTTATGCAATGGTGTGTAGACAAGTGTGTGCTCCACAAACATATAGTATATTTTTGAGTGGATGTTTAAGTACAAAGAAGCATGCATTCATCTTCATTCCTCTTACATATTCAACACTTTTGAAGATCCCTGCCACTAATCTGAGATGATGAGTTGTCTTTCTTAGTTTCACGCTTCAGACAGGCACTACAAACTGTAAACTTCTGTCAAGAGTAGATTATTCCAATACTACAATAATTCTTTTTATCATCTAATTAGAAATGACATTTATTCAATATCCTAACTTCTACCGAACAAAATAACAATCTATCACAGTGTCAGTTCAGGAAGACCTGTGAAAAAACATGGTTTTACCAGAAGCTAAGTTTAGAATGGTAAATAATCGCAAACAGACAAGAAACACGTTTACGTGTCAAGTTTTCGTAGAAAAAAATTAAGTCTGCTGACAAATTTCACATTTCCAAAGCTATGAGAGCTTAAACCACTTTTTGTTTGTTTGTTTGTTTTTTACATTTATCACTATTGTCTCATATAGCTGGACAGCAAGATCCTAAGCTTGTCTGCTCTCAACTACAGATGATCTCTTTATCTCCTCTCTAATGACGGGAGCTTTCTCTTAGATGGAATTAGATGTTTGGTGGCTTTTCTTGTTTGTTTGTTTCCACCTAACATTTATACTTGAAATTTGGTCTCTGCTCAGCTGGAACTGAACTTCCTGTTAACTTCTCAAATTGTTCCTTTGTACCCACCCACCCCCCCAAAGGAAGAATTTTCATAAAAAGCAATGTGATTCACATCACTACGTACTCATAAAAGACACGGTTTCACAACAGGTTTCAGAACATGGTTTGGGTTTCAAGAGGTACCAGCATACAGTGAAGGTTTTGGAAGGTTATAAACAAGAAATATAGTAATATGAGTATACTCTTTTTTTATCTGAGCATTTTTTCCTCTCCCTATTCACCCAGCAAGTCAAAATACAAGTATTTTCCTAGCTCTGCAGAATGCTGCATTGTTGATTTTACTGCAATGCAGTAAATTATGGCCAGCGCTGCTGCTTTAAACAAGAACCCAGGTATGCTACAGTATTAGAAAAAAAGGGATGCATCATTTCATGATCTGTTCTGATGAGTAACAACAACCACTGTCAACAACGTCACTGACATTTATATTACTGATATGGCAAGTTTTATACCACGGACAAACCGGTTTATTGTGTCCTTTTCTTGACAGCAAACACAAGCAAATGACAGCAGTCCTCTACTGTGCCAAAGAAGTCGTGCCTGGTGGTGCTGTGAGCTAGGAGTATTAAAATTGGCTGGAATTAAGGCACTAGGATGTATGAACATGGATCACAGTGTTAGAAAAGGTTGTTTCTTGTCCATCTCATCATCATCTTTAGAACATAACCATCACCCCAGTGCCAGAGGCCTTGGGCATACTGTAGATGCCACGGAGATTTCTATTTTACACAGCAGTAGCCAAAACTGGTTGCACTGCTAAGGAGGGAGACTTCTCCAAAGTGAGGAAGGAGGAAAGTTGCTCAAACCAACCCATTCTTTCTGGGACAGCAGTGGCACACCCTTAAAATTTGTCTGAGCATAGCCTGACTCAGCTACAAAAGAGCTAAAGGCACCCTTTGTGCAGAAAACTTATATGTCACTCACAGTATATTGCTTAAAAAAAAAAATCTTTAAAAAGTTGGTCCACCTTCCCGAGGTATGTATTTTTCTAGCTATTACTCAATTGCTCATTAAAAATAATATGATTATGAGGTGAGCTTCATTATGGAGCCAAAACAGTTAAATTAGATTTATGTGAAAATCAGATCTGTGGGCTACACAGGCTGAATGCCTAGTGAGGTATCAGAATATAACAAAAAGAATTCATGAAAGCAAAAGTATACTGAAAATAATTAAAATTCATTGGTTTTGCCCTGGCACCACTTTTTTTTGGGAAGCTATCTGAGCTTTAAAAATGCTATTTGAAATTAAAATACATTAATTAACATAAAAATACACCAGCATCCTTTCTGCCTTATCCATCTCGGTAAATGTAGTATGATAGGAAAAAAAGTCAGCAGGCATAAATGAAGGAACTTTATCTTTTTATCTCTATATGAAATCTATTACCCTTGAAAACTTACTTGCAACTTCAAAATAATGTAAATCATCACTGTTGTCTAATACACTAGAGAGCGTCCAAGACTTAATACATTCATGCGTTTCAAAAATGTTGTGTCAAATTCATTGCAAAAATATACTTTGTAATGCTTAATCTTTAATTACTACCTTCCAAAATGACTAGAGGTAAATCAGCTGAACTTACTGTATCGTTCCAAAAATATGTAACATCTTGAGACATTAATGCTGGGAAAGATTGAAGTCAAATTCCCCAAAAAGCCCACTTCATGTATCTCAGACATCCACACAAGAAAGAAGTGTCTTGGACTTGCTATTCTGAGATTTGTTCCTTTTCCATGCCACAGATGTTCGTTTTGATCTTGGCATGAAAGAAATCATGCCTTAGTTCTCAGTGGTAAGAAAAGGGCAATGCAATTTGCTATTCTTCTTCCTCTGTTGACTTTCCTGAATACACAGTTGTGTCAGACAGGGCTTCTTTACCACCTGTTCGTATTACACAGTAGGGACTAAATCTAGGTTTCTCCCCAGAAGCTCACTATTGCAGGCACCTGGCCATTACTTCTCATTCTGCATTGCCTGATACTGTGTGCAGCACACCCAAGTGCAGGATCCTGCCCCAAACCACTATGGGATCACTGCTACAAGCATGACCCATGGTCTGGTCACAGCCCTGCTGCCACTCCAGAAAGAAAGGCTGCTGAGTGAATGGAGGGAAAAGAGCAGAGACGACCTGTTGCAAGTATCTAGTGCATATAATGACAGAAAGATTATGGGAACTTTTCTTGTACTACGTCACTGAAATCTCTAAGACAATCCCTTGCTCAAATAGCTCAAAGTAAGAGCAGAGAATGTAGACCAAACAGAGGGAAATAGTGAGGGGGCAGAGTAAAATTGTTTTTAAATTTATGTGTAAACCCATGAGCACATCCCCAGTTCTGGGCTAATTTCTTTTGCTTTCTTCTCTTTCCTGTTGGAGGATTATAAACTGCCCCCTGTGCTGCAGTCTTATTCAGGTGTGAGGCACAAGGGGTGCCCATCCCTAGGGAGGAATAATCATCACTTGCCATCCCATTTCTGTAGTTCTGCTCATACATAGGTGCGAAGAGCTTCTTCCTTCCTGGGGTGCTATCATCAACTATTGTGAACAGCCACCATTTGCCACGTTTGCAATAAGAACAATGCAAAAGGTAAATGAATTAGTCATTTTTTCCCTTTCTCTTAATAAAAATCTGTCTCCCCATCATTTTGAATTTTTTCCCAGAACCTCTAAATTGTTATAGACAATAGTAAAACCAGTACAACTGTATAGGAGAACATTCAGGGCTTTTTGTTTAGTTTTGTTTTCGTTCTGTCTTTTTGATGTTGATGTATTACAATGATCCATTAGGACAGTTTTTGTCCCACAGGGCTAACACAGTCTCCATTGTCACTTGAACTGCAGATCACACAGGCATTTGTTATGAGTGTGCTCAGTGTACTAAATACTACAGAAAGCGTTGGGCTGTAGCTTACATGGATGGTAGGCAGTGTGTCACAGACAGAACAGGAATCCACAGACCCTGGTTTCCATTTCTGGCACATCATTTTATCTTACTGTGACTCTTTGTATTCCTTCCTCCCATCTGTGCTTTTCTTAGCTATTTGCTTGTTGTGATGGCTGTCATATTCTACCGCTGGCACAATGATTAGCAGGCCGAAAACTGGACTGCTACTGTGTGCCACTTGATGTTACTATATATTGAAAAAAAAAAACAAAAAGGAAAAAAAAAATCCGAACACCCTACAGGCTCAATACAATTTCTTTTATTGTAAATATGTTTACTTTATTGTCTAACCTAGAAAACTGTAAAAAATAGTTTGCTTTTTCTCCACTACTGTGAAGTGAGTTCACACAGGCATCTCCTCATCATCAAAAAAAAAAAAATCATGAAAATATTTCTCATTATCCGCATGTGAATAACTCTCCATTTGTGACTGAAACAATTCCATAGATACGGAAGAAGATACCAATTCTTTCTCCAAAAATAAAAAAGCAGCAGTGCCAGGCATGGTAGCATTTCAGGTTAACCTGAAATAGTGGCTTGAATCTTTTTTTTTTTTTTTTTTTTTTCTTTTCCCAGCAGAAAATTAATTCCCTTTTCTTTGTTCCCACCTGAGAAAGCTAAATATTTGCTATATTTAGGCTGTAAAATGGTAAATTGTTCATAGCTAGATTGGAAATTTTGTGATAGGTCTATTCCCTCAACCTTCTGAATTACGAATAAAGCAAACTGAGACAAACTGAAACTTAACAGCTACATCAACTTCAACAATAGAAAGAAAATAGTATTAGGATGGTCCAATTCATCTCTGTTATTTGTCTGTGATGATAGTCAGAGTAACAGAAAAATAAACAGCTAAGAGCATCAAAACTGTTTGAAAGCCTCCTGCATAACCCAATAGTAAATTGAATGCACCGTGACATGGGGATTGCTTATGCTTTCTTTTGAAGCACACACACATAATTCCTTTGCCTCTGGTCTCCATGTACTTTATAAGTAGATGGAATTCTATTTTAATTAGTGCACATTTGTTTCTAAGACTTTATCTGGCTGGTTACTCCCTATCACTGACCTTATCTATCAGTTGGTTATTCCTGAATCAGTTTAGCATCTGCCACGCTCTGACCTTGCTTTTATGAAGCAGATCAGAATACTGTGGAAAAGAACTGGAAAAGCTGTAGTGAAAATTACACAGATGTGTATTACAGCTATTTCTATCAGGAATCTGATACTCTTCTATTTCTGTCACTTTACTATTTGAGTTGGAGTTGAGCTTAAGCTGAGGTTTTCTGTTCTTCCTATTTTTGATTTTTATAGAAGTGTTTTCCTTAAAAAGTACAAAAATGCTTACTAGTTTGCTTTTGTGCTCTTTTTCTAGTACAGCAGCTTTTCAGCTTCAATACATAGTTCCTTGTATTTGCTTATTTGCCAACCCACAGCTATACAATCCTGTCTAATGATTCACCTGCCATAATAACTTATCCTGAATAATGATGCAAATCTTTTGCTCTTCCGTTGGTGGCCGTGGTTCTCTCATGATCTTCCACATTTTTCTGTTCAATTCAGTGCAACATTAAGAGATACTTAGCAAGAATAGAAGGACGATGCTATTCCTAAAGCTATCCAGCATTCAGAACCATCCCTAGTATGCCAATCTATCTAGAATTATTGTTTTTGCTTTGATTTGTTTTGATATATTAAAAGGGAAATTAAATATAACATGCTGAAACAATGGTCAAATCTATTATTTCTGTTATGGCTACATTGAACACCCTAACTGAAATTGTCTTCTTTTCAGAGGTACTGTGTACACACTAAATAGGAGATGCTTTGTCCCACAGAACTGCATTTAGACAAATAAGCTATATAAACTGATCAGGGAAGTATTATTCTTATCACGTACTTAAGCAATTGAGCAAAGGGTTAAAAATACAAAAAGACTTAAGTGGTGAGATATAGGTATTAAAGTGCATGACTATGGTGTTATAATGTGAAAACTGACCTTGTTAATTATTGTATGATGGCCTTGATACCTGTCTTTCTGCAATAGAGACTGGCCTCATAATCACTTCATGATAACTCACAGTTTATTGTCACAGAAGAGGAATATATTTCAGAGGCAGTAACAGAAATACTCTTCTTCACAGAAGTGAACTGTTACTGATTTTATTGCATATGTGACAGCTTTCAGAGTATGTATTAGATCACTTCAAAATGTAAACACTAAGTATTGTGCAATTTCAGAGTGAGACAACAGAACTAAGAAAATCAAACCATTAGTGAGGGAAAAAAAAAAAAGACTGTTCAACTTCTTCTGTGCTCCATCTGGCTAAACATCGCATCTTTTCTATGCAGTGAATTAGCACACACTCTAAAAAAAAGTCTCAGCACAGTTGCCAGATTCCACTTCTTAATTGCATTTGCTAGAAGTGGTTGAGGCCCTAATTTCTCCTTTGTCGTCAATCTTGAATGCTGTAACATGAAAGACCTTAAATGGTATGGTATGGTAAGACCTTAAATGTAGTGGTATCTATTATGTTAGATGCTTACTCTTCATGTTTCAAGTAAGTTCAACATTACTGATATTATTGAAATAGTGATACTTAAATTGTGATGCTTGGAAGAATTGTCATGAAATATTTGCTATGCCTTCAGCAAGGTTAACGTTTTCTATTATTTGTCCTCTTGCTCTCAATTAAATATATTTCCTATAAATAACTTATCTTTACAAAAGGAAGACATTCCTACTGTTAGAGTGGGTATATGTTAAGTACAGTATTGTACTTTTATTGTTCATAGTAAATGTTCTGACATGATCTTTCTTTTCCTCAAAAATCATTATTTTTGATGGAACTCAAGAAGCATATGTTTTTCTGGCAGTGGGAGAAGATTAAGTCAATCAAAATTAAATATCTCTTCATTCTAAAGGAATATAACTTCCCTGGTAGAAGACTGCGTTCTCCTCTTTTAACTTTCTCTCCCTTTTCCTGTACTTTCATGGACTCCCTCCTGTATCATGCATTTTAATATTTATTTTAGTTCATTCTTTTATTCCACTGATTCTATTTTTATTTCACTTTCTTGCCCAGCTTTATTTCTATTTCTCTCTTAGTTCTGTATATTTCCTTCTTAATTTTTGCCTACTCATCTCAGACTTCTGTTCCACAGATGGGGGGGATGTAGTCTGCTGTCATTCTAACAAATATGTAACAGCCATATTTCCAGAAAGATATTTGCGATGTCTTTCCATTCAATCTTTCTCATCTTAGTCATAATTTCTGTAACCATATTCCTCTTTCATTTCAGACCTCAGAAAATTTCTTTTAGCTGTCCTAACCCTTTGCCTCTAATTTTCCCACTGCATGATTGTCAAAGTATTTGTCACCAGCTACTGCCTTGTTCTTAGCTACCTGACAAAACATTTTGGTACCTTTTGGTTTTCCTCTGCAAATGATATGCTGGATGAAAGAAAAGGTCCCAACAAACAGTTGCTGATGTATATATATATATATATATATATATATATATAAATATTTCTTTGTGCAACACAGCCTAAATGTTAGATAACACATACTTCCTGGCCAATATTACATAATTACACAGATAAATAAATTATAGACTAAACCTTAAGGGATAACCTGTTTTCAGCAAATATTCTTGTTTAACATAGCATGTGCGTATTTTCCTTTCTTGTATTTTCACCAATGATGTAAAGATAGGAGACATAAGAAGGGAAATGGATTTCAGCTTATTTCATCCCTCACCAGCCTCCTAGAATCTAGATGTATTTAAAAACTGAAGAGGATTGGCAAAGAAATTCTTTGAATGAAGTTACACAATGTAATGGAAGATTTCCTATTTTAAAATGTTTACAAAGTGTCTAAACTCTATCTTTGTGGGTTTCTTCATCTCTGGTCTTCTGCATTATGTGTGGCTTGCTTACCGATCGCAATAGGATTAATTGTAATTATATAGCTCAAAAGTGCTTCCCAACCCACTCCTTGATAGATAATCTGTAACACTTCAAAAGTACTCTAAATATGGGCACATTACACATGGGTAGAATCAATTTTTCCTTATATTGTTCAACTATTTGCAAAGTTGAGGGAAAATAAATATTTTCATGCTTTTCTAGAAGAAGCAGCATAACTGTGTCATGGGTGACACTTTGCCCGCTTCTGCCCTTTCTTCCCTGCCAGAGATTCAAAGTTCCCTTAGTTTATTTATTTTTTACATTCACTATTTTCCTCCAGTAACAACAAGCAAGTAATAGTGGAAGAAGAAGTGAGAAGCGGGTCAAAAGGCTCTTCCTAATTTTTAATTCCTTACCAAAAGTGAAAAATTGTATAATCAAAATACACAGTGAAGTACAATTTACAACATACTAAGATTTCAACATACAACATTCCTAAGATTTCAGAAATATTCCCTGCTTCTCAGGTTTTTTAAGCAACGATGTGGTATCTTGTTTTATTAATTTATCACAAGATGCCAGGCCCCTTTTTGAGAGGGCAAAGAAGATATATTTTAGCTCTCCAATACTATCTGAGAAGACTAGACCAGGGAAGCTTTGTCCTAGGAAAGAATTAAACGGAAAATACACTCTCATTTTTTCCTGTCTGGTTGTGTTGCAATGTTAGTGTCAGATTGGGTGTACAGTAAAATATAAGTTCAGGCTGGAATAAAACTGGGGAAAGGGATTGTATCTCATATAGCCTTATGTATGAAAAGAGCTAGCTAAATCTGGAAATGTAAAATAGGTCTGAGGATGACAAGTAACTGATTTTCTGTGACTGGAGAGGGTAGCTCTGACAGTGAGCTTGAGGAGTAGCAGAAGAAACCTTGAGCACAAATACATATGATTCTAAAGCTGAGGCTTGATTTGAAATGTTGCTTAATAGTGTTACACGGGACTCAAGAAGGGGGAAAAGCCAGAGATGTGCTGGGATTTACTTATGTTTGTTCTCGTATCAGTTTAGAAAATCTGAATTAGCAAGTGAATGGATGGGATGAAGGACTGGACCACTGGTTACTGGTAAGATACTGGCAGAGAAATGATATGGCTCTATTCTTTTTTCATTGCAATAAAGAAATTGAGGAGGAATGCTTTAGGACGGGAAGTTATCTTTATAATGGCCTTTAGTTTCTGAGAAGTTAATTTCATATCCTGATCCTTATTACCAACCATTTCTATCTCCTGCACAATAAACTTCACTGTGTTCTTGCAGTTAGACACAGTCTGTCAGAAGATGGGCATTAGCCATAATCTTTTGCTGAATGCTTACATGATTTGAGGATCTAAATCTTTACATGATCTATCTGCTCATTGGCCTAAGCCACTTATATAACTGAAGGTAAGGTTCAAGTTCCTGAACTTCATTTGATCCTATAGGCTAGCCAGTATAGGAAAAACATGAAATTTGGATGTCATCAGGATAACCCAAGTTGCCCAGCTGATAGGCAGAAACACTCCAGACAGTTGATACTGGCATAGCTGTTGTTAGCAAAAGTTTTATTTGCTGCTTTGCCCTTGCTGTGTGGGAGAATTACTTTAAGCAAAGATGTGGTTTCTTGAGGCACCAGTTGAGACGTAATGCGTACTCTGCTAAACAGAGACAGTTCCTGAGCAAAAGAAAATAGAGGAATGGAAAAGAATAAATTCTACAGATAGAAACTGAAAAAAGATACCAAATCCATACTTTCCTCTTCTGGGTTACTGCCGTCCTACCTCTCCCATCCCTCACGCCTAGGGCCTTCATCAAAGCTAATGAAGATTACAGGTTCTTGCCAGAGTTTATCCTACTTCTAACATAATTTCCCTCCTCCCCCTTACTGACTTCAGAGGATTTGGTTCTCTAACTCACAACATATTAACAGAGCACACATCTCTTTCCCTTTCATATGCTGGCTGTTGTTGTCCTGTGGCAGACAAGCGCTCATGATTCCAGGCCAGCCTGCTGGCTTCAGCCAGGCCATAGGAGATGTGCCAGGAGACAACCACCAAACCTGCCTCAGTCTTGGGACTACCCTGTTCTGTGCAAACATTCAAGTAGACTGTAATAAAAATACCAATGTGTTTTCTCTCAGTTCTGTACTCTGACAGTCAGACACCAACACAAACATGCCCTAGGTGAGCAATGAAGCAGTCTGAGGCCTAGTGTCTGCAACATGTTTTGGCCAACATGTCAGTCTAACCTAATCTCCTCCCACAGCTATGCAGGAACATACACAAACACACACACCAGATGAACCCTTTGCGTATGGCAGCAAGTGGGTCTCAAAACGTATGTGCTACACAAAAAGTTGAAAGCCTAGTAAGCTCTAGGAGGGCCTTCAGAGAAGGTACTGAAGTGCCTCTGGTCAGCACATGGCATGCTGCCTGTGTGGATACGGCTGGGGCAGCCTGGAAACATTCTCAGGGCAAGTGGTGGAGACATAATCGGGGATGGGACACCAGGCCTTTAAATTGTTCTCGGGGAAAGATGTCCAGTTCAACACCACAAAAATGACAAACATGGAATCCCCAATTCCTGCATCCAGCTGGGTGCTCTGGCTGTTGTTCCCTGAGCACCATAGTGACACAAGATGCAGTCGTCCTACATACATTGCTTTTTGCAGGAGAAAACCTAAGCACACAGGAAGGGAGATACAGAGAGCTCTGTTCTGAGTGATCAGGGAACCTGAATATCAGGGTTTGCCCTGAGCATACCAGGCTTTCAGTCTACATACAGTTTAAGTGACCTGCCCAGAACCACAAATAAGCCTAGATCCTTATGACAGGGTCATTGCAAGCCTTGGTCAGCACTCTAATTGCATAACCATTTTTTATTATCTTTTTGCTTGAGGTAAGCTAACAGGTATCTTGCACTAGAGTATGGGGGGGCTTGATTTCAGACCGATGGAAGCTGTATTTTTTAAAAAAAGAAAATGCTTGTCAGACTCCCATAATGTAAAAATGGCTAAGGTGATTTTCTCCAACTTCACTACATGAGTCACGCTTGGGTTGACACTAAACATCAGCTTAAAAGGAATTATTTTGAAAGTTATAATGGTGTTTCAAAATGAAATCCTCCTACAACTTTAACTAGAAAATCATGACTGATCTCTTTAGTACAATTAAATGAAGCGTTTCAGAAACTTTCATAGTATAAGTAAGTGATGAATGAAATGAAAAATCACAGCCCATTGAACTGACAATACCACTATATTAAACCAAAGTATCTTCAGGGAATAGCTTTATTTAAATGTGATGATATTTATGTCCTCTCTCTTCCTTCCTTGAATACAAACAATTTAAACATAATATCTCCAGACAAAGCACTTAAGGAACAACCCCTTCTTTCCTCCTCCCCCTTCTCTCTCTTCCTGTCTCAGTAGAGACAGGAAAAATTCTGGAGGGACATGGTCCAAATACTCCTCTTTCCTTCTCCATGACAGTGATTTTGCAACAGCCCTCCTGAACCGTGATATAGTCATTACGGGTGAATCGAAACACAGAATTGATCTACTTGGACATTTTTGGCTTTGGCCATTGTAGTATTTGCCTGAAGACAAGTTTGCCTGAAGACAGTGTGTCAAAAATTACAGCAAGATGTTGCTATATTCATTTGGGCCAGGTATTTAAAATTTGAAATGTTCACCTCAAGTTTAAATTTTTCCAAAACTCAGCAGGGAAGAAAAACACAGAATATCAATACACCATGTTACACAGGAAAATCTAAGTTGAAAGCACAAAGCATCTTGTATAGAGTCTGTATAGTGTATGGATGTAATATCAGCTGTGGAAATGTCAGCCAGAGGTACCTACTTTTCCTAGAAAGTGGGCACCAAGGGTTTTAATTTCAGCCCTTTCTTGAAAAATACTTTTAAAATATTGTTGTTACAGTTCAGTGTAAAACATACTCTTCATTAATGTAACCATCTCACAAAGGAACTCTCAAGGCACATAGGTCTGAAAGCAAGAAGAAAACCCTCCAAGAGAATAAAAGTAGGAAATGGCAGCTCTGGGATTCTGACTGAGGTACTAAAGCAGCAAAAGTTTCTAAATAATTGGGGTGGTTTTACCATGCTAGGCAGCTGAACACCACAACCGCTCTCTCACTCCCCCTCCTCAGATGAGGAGGGGAAGAAGTAAAGGAAAGAACAACTCACAGGTTGAGATAAGGATAATTTAATTAAAGAGAAAAAATATTATTAAGGAAATATTATTATTAATTAAACAATTCAACTAAAGGGAAAAAAGGGAAAGGGGAAGAGGGAGGGGGAAAGGGAATAACAAAACAAAACAAGTAAAGGCTATGTGGAAGTGCAGAGGAAAGAAATTACTCTCTACTTCCCACAAATGAGCGATGCTTGACCACGTCCTTGAAGCAGGGCCTCAATGCACATAGCACATTTGGGAGGAGGAGAGACGTTTTCGCAATGAGAGCCCACCCCTCCTCTCTTCTACCTTTTTCCACCTTTTATTGCTGAGTGTGACATCATATGGTATGGAATATCCCTTTGGTTGGGTTAGGTCAGCTGCCCTGGGGATGTTTCTTTCTCTTTTTTTTTTTGCCCACCCCCTAGGAGGCTTAGAGAAAGTCCTGATGCTGTGCCAGCACTTATCAGCAGCAGACACAACACCAGTGTGATACCACTGCTGTTCTAGCTACAAGTGCAGAGCGCAGCACCGTAGGGGCTGCTGCAGGGAAAGTTAACATCCCAGCCAGACCCAGTACAGTAATTCAGTTTAATGAAAAAAAAATCCAAGATCAAAAAGTCACTGTATCTCCTCAAACACAAGTATGTTCTGGCTAACTTGGATCAGTGATTCTCTACTTGTGAATAGCAGCAAGAAAAGCTTGCTTATAAGGCTCAGTTAATTAAAAGAAAGGAAGAAAAGAAAAAAAAAAAAAAAGGAAAAAGGAAAGAAAAGAAAGGAGGAAGAAAGAAAGACCAATGACCCAACCCCGCCCCCCCCCCCCAAAAAAAAAAAAAAAATGAGATAGGGTGTTTGTGATAAATTTCCAAATTCTTAGCAATTCAATCATCCCAGGTACCACTCTAATCAACACTAGAAAAATAAGCTACTTCTGCTCAAAGTCACATCCTTACACGCATCTAGCAGTGCTGTGTGAAGAATGAAAAGAGCCATACTGTGTTTTATGAAAGCTTTAAAATTAGCCTTCTTTCTGACTTTTATGAAGGATAATCCAAAGTTTATTTTTATTATTATTTGTTTGTTTTTAATCCTGAGTGCACTGGTTAGTTACACACTGGTGGCTGACTCTTGCTTTTCACATTCAAGCAAACGAACGGAACCAGTGTGTTCTGAAACATCAGAAGAAAACTTCAGAGACAATTCCACTTGGGTTAGTTTCAAATAAATAAATAAATGTAACAAAATCATCCCAACTGCATAAAATATTTTGATAATAGAATGTATTGTGTTTACATGGCACGATTTTGGTAGCAGGGGGCTGCAGGGGTGACTTCTGTGAACAGAGCCCAGCAGCTGTCCCATGTCAAATCAGAGCCAGCTCCAGCTTGCTCCAAAAGGGACCCATCGCTAGCCAGAGCTGAGCCACTGAGCAATGCTGGTTGGGCATCTGGGAGGGAAGACTGAAGAAAGGGAAAAACTGCTGTGCTACAACAGCTGGGAGAGAGGAGTGAGAAATGAGAGAGAACCAGCCCTGCAGCCCCCAGGGTCAGTGCAGCAGGAGGGCAGGAGGTGCTCCAGGCAGGCAGCAGCAGTTCCCCTGTGGCCTGTGGAGAGGCCCCTGGTGGGTCTCTCCACAGGGGGACAGCCCTGTTGGCTTTCCCCCTGCAGCCCATGGGTCCCACATGGAGCAGATCTCCACGCTGCAGCCCGTGGAGGAGCCCCCGGTGGAGCAGGTGGATGTGGCCTGGAGGAGGCTGCGGCCCATGGAGAGCCCCTGCAGGAGCAGGCCCCGGGCCGGAGCTGCAGCCCGTGGAGAGGAGCCCACGCAGGAGCAGGGGGCCTGGGGGGAGCTGCCGCCCATGGGGGACCTGTGCTGGAGCAGTTTGCTCCTGGGGGATGGACCCCATGGTACGGAGCCGTGTGGGAGCAGTTCTTGAAGAGCTGCAGCCTGCGGGCAGCCCCCGCAGGATCAGTTCAGGAAGGACGGCATCCCCTGGGAGGGACCCCACAGGGAGCAGGGACAGAGAGGGGCCGTGAAGGAGCAGCGGAGGCAAAGCGTTAGGGACTGACCACAGCCCCCATTCCTCATTCCCCTGTGCTGCTCGAACACAGGAGGTAGAAGATAGTTAATAGGGAAGCAGTGGGAAGAAGGTGTTTTTTTTTTTTAGTTTGCTTTTAGTTTCTCAGTGTTCTAGTCCACTAGTGATAGGTAATAAATTACATTTATCTCCCTATGCTGAGTCTGTTTTGCCCATGACAATAACTGGTGAGTGATCTCCCTGTCCCTAACTTGAGCCCTTCCCATTGTATTTTCTTCCTGTTCTTCTTTGAGGAGGAAGAGGGAGAGAGCCATTGTGAGCCCTTCCCATCGTATATTTGTCCCATTTTTCTTTGAGGAGGAGGAGATAGAAAGCCATTGTGGTGGAGCTCAGCTGCCCAGCAGGGTAAAAACACCACACAGAACAATCCATTCTGATATACTACAACTTAGTTTTGTTTTGTTTTGTTTTGTTTTTTAAGATGCAGACTCTGGAGTTACTTCTTTTCTACAGCAATAAAAATATGTCTCATTTCCTGATGTGAATAGGGTCCTATCATAAAAAGAAATCGTACATGGTTTTGTTAGGGGAAGCAGTGGGATGGAGAGAGCACAGCATGAGGGGAAGGTATTAAGGAAGGACAGTAAAAGGTTAGAGCAAGTTGTTTATCTGCAGCTTGAGAACCTTTTTGAAAACAGTCCTTTCCAACAGAAACTTGTGCAGTGGGGACTTATCGGAAGATTATAAGGTGATTCCTTCACTCTAAGTCAGTCAAACAGCTATTTGTTTGCCTTTTCTTGATATGTTAGCAGTATATTGCCTGCTAAGTTTGTGGTACAGAATGAGGTTATCATATCATCTTTCATGTCAGTGAGTGTGAGGTCTAGTGTATCTACCACATCTCCCAGTCATACCTATTCATTTCCTTAGCACTTGTTTAAACAAATTTATTTACAACATTATTATACACCAGATCCCAAGTTCTTCCTTCACTGCAACACTAAACACTCCTGCTTGTTGTCATTTCCTTTGAAAATACCTCATTCTATGATATTTTGGAACTTCATTCCAATAAATAAATCGATCAGATCAAGCTCTCCTTTATAAACTGGAAGAAGATTTTTGTAGGAATTTAACATAATCTTGTAAGCATTTATTCCTCTTACAATCACTGAGCATTCTCAAGTCTACACCCCCAGAAGCCATTCAATTGAAGGAAAAGGTTGAAGGGAAGAAACATCTAGTGATGAAAGCTAACTGCAGCAAGACCTGAACTGTAGTGGTAAAAGTGTATGTTTAGCCCTTCTCAGCCACAGAATTTAATAGTTTATTTCCTATAATATTTATTCATTTCCACCAACAGGTTTGAGAATGAAGGAAGTAGCTAACTTGTACTCCACTCCAACAAACTTTAAGCCTCCTGGGTCTTGCTCAGACCTGCCAGACTGCAGATTCATGTAGCCAGCATTTTCCAGCTTGCTGCTTCAGTAGAATTTCATCTAGATCCAGAAGTTTCTACTTCCCATTTCAGATATCACTAGTTCTACTTTTGTAAAGACAGTTCCAAACAGGCGTAGACTTCTCTAAGTAGGAAACCTAAGAAAAATTTAAGTCAGATTTAAGTGTCCTTTTTGTCTCATTGAATAAGGGTCTGCCTACAAGAGGCCTCCAGTACAGCATATCATTTTCCTTCAGCAACATCATTCAAATTTTTTCTCCTTTTTAATATCATGAAAAATCTGCAACACTAAATATTTTAATATATAGAACAAATTCTAACACAACAGGAACTGCTCCCACCAACTTCACAGGCATACATAGTACTTTCAATCTACAGAATAAATCTTTTGCTTTTCTCCTGTTTAGAAAGGGACTTCTGGCCCTCTTCTCTTGGGCCTTTTGTACAGAATGACAAAATTTGAGGCCAGATACAACTACTGGTTATTCACAAATAAACATTTATGCAGCTCAGGGTGTGTGTGGGGAGTCACAATTCTTTTAAAATGCCCTTTCATTTTCCCCAGAATTTAGAGCTATACCTTTATGCCAAAACACAAATAGGTACAGTTGATGATAGGCCACGTCCCCCTCCCAAGTCCTTAAAGCTAGTGAGATTTACAGATCATCAAGGAAACCATTCATTTTTACAGATGCTGCAACATACATGAAAACAGTGAAAGACGCAGAATCAGCAGAAGGAAGCCCTTCTTCTCCCTACTCAGTGAGTACATCTTACCTTTGCATTTCTCAGAAACAGGTTGGTAACCCTAAGTTTCTTCTGAGATGTGGTGGTATCAGCTGTGTGTAGATAAAGACTAAAATACCCAAGATTTATTGCTGTGCCTACAGTTTCCAGTAGTCTCAGTTCTCATTGCTAGACTAACATCTTCAAACGTGTCTTTGAATTTAGGAAATTAACTTTGTTATCAGTGTGGGATGGTTCACCACAGCTGAGCCTATGCATTTCTCAGGTAGCTCACCAAGAACTACAGGTTTTCCCTTCATTTCAGTACCTAGCCAGCAGTGCAGAGACCTAACATTAAGTAACAGGTTTTAGAAATGTTAAGCTTCCTTTTATTCCTTTTATGTTTAGTTCACAGACAAATGGTCCACCATGCCGTTTTAGTTTGGATTATTTTGGGGAAAAAAAAAAAAAAAAAGGAACTTGTGTTCTGCTAATGACCAAACTCGTGTAGCAAAAATAGCTTTTTAATATGGGACAATAGACTCTTGAGAGACTACAATTAGCATTGTTGATAAAACTGCTTGTGCTAAGAAGTGGGTCTCCAAATGCATATTCTTAAGGTAAAAGGGAAACTAAAGTACACAACAAGCAAAAATAAAGTCTTTAGAGCTGGAGCTCTATTATTTTTAGATCAAAACATCTTATTAGACTACTAAAGAAAAGCTTGCATCTTAGCAGCTGCTTTGGGCCACGTGTTGTTTCCAAGTAATTTGTGGCCAGACAACAGACACTGACTTTGTTCAGTGATTTAGTATTTCAAATATTTGTTAAATGTCTACTTCTACAGCAAATAAACAAAATTTAGCAACCCACATGAAGAACATGTTTACAGAAAGTTACTCTGGCAAATGGTCTGTGTATATGAAATATTTCATGACAATCACAACATGTTTTTATGGTTTGTATTCACAATGACAGTTATGTTGCAAATTGTACAATAAGTTTAGATAATAGCATGTACTTCTGCTAACTGTGCTCATTCCTTCCATTCCCACCTTCTAATTTTTATGTCTATCACCAATTTCTAAATACTGGTTACTGGAGTAAATCTCTTAGGCCAGTATTCTTTATTTTGATTCACGAATCCCTACATTTCCTAGTGAGCTCTACATTTCCTAGTCCTCTTAAGTAGGAAAAACACACTACAGACAGGCTTTTCTTTCTTTCTTTCTTTCTTTCTTTTTTTTTCTTTTCAGTCACGTTGTGTGTTGGTCTCCAGAGATCTGCAAACCATATGTTGAAATACATTGTCCCTAGTTTCTAATGCATCTCTAATGAAAAGCAATTAAATTTTAAATAAAGTACGTAAGAAAGCTCTGTATCTGGAGTTCAACTTCTCCTGCAGTGGCAAGAGGCCATATTTCTGACTGAAGGTACTTAAAACACAGCTCATGAGAAACGATGATTCTAAGCTAGCAAGGTTACTGATTGGTGTTCTTCTGTGGGAATAAAAGGAGCAGAACTGCATCTAAGGTTATTGGGTGGAGACCTCATGATGGCCTAATAATAATTTCTCCCCAAAAGACTGAAGAGTTTTCAACTCAAAAAGGTCAAAATTAATGTAAATTCAAACTAGCAATTTAATGTCTTTCAATACAGAAAACTCATCACACGGTGAGTTAGAAGTAAGAAAGTTTGTGCACAATTATCCCACAAGAACTGTCCCCTTGCAGGCAAGCCTTTGCTTCTAGTTCTGTTTTTACCCGTCAGTGAACTTTCCCTTTGGTCCCTGAGTGGTTTCCCACCACCTTTAAGACATGGCTAACTGCTGCTTGCTCCTTTCTTTAGACTCCCCAGCTTGCCACCTCCTGCTCTCAGTATGAGAAAAAGTGTTATCCTTCCACATGTCTCCACCTCCACTCCCCGTGGTCTCCTTACAGGAACATAAAAAAATGTAACAGAAATGGACAACTAACTTTCCTTGTGGTTATATTTTTAATCTACACTTCCACAAGCTACAAAACTTGATTTCAAGTTATTGACAGTACCTAAAAACACCCATTTCCTTGATATATCTCAGGAAAAAAAAATGTTGCCAGCTTTTTCATCAAGAAACAATGTACCTCTAAGAATAGATTTTGCCCTGGTTTCTCATTACTTTAAAAAAAAAAAAAAAAAAGTTATTTTTGTAATGTCCCTCCTTGCTTTTGTCTTCTATACAAATCATGACCATTTTGCTGTATATACAGGAAATAATTGTAAACAATACTACAATACTATTAACCCCCTCTGTGATCTCTTGTGCTAGCTCACAATTTGATAGCTTAGGCCAGCATAAGGACTGAGAGAACATCTGTAGAAGAACTCAGGTCTGTATGGATTTCCTTGCACATCTGTGTTTGGCATGATACTAGAACAGCTGGCACTAGTAGAATTTTCATTCTTGTCGCCATATTGCCCAAAAAAACTGCGTTTACTGTTAGATGTGAATCATTACCTGATTTGCATACATGCTAATACTTATGGAACCACCCTTATGTATCAGATAATCAAGATGTTCTACATAAAGCCTCCTGATTGAATGGCAAGGTAGAAAAGGAAAATCAAGGCTGCTGCATTCATTCTTTAAATTTGTTAAGTTACTTCAAACAAAATAAGAACAAGTTTCACTCAGATGCATATTCATCTTGTAGTGAAGTCAACAAAAGTGAACAGCATGTGAGCAGCGGCAAAGAGCTATGAAAGTACTTGTAGCTTTAGCTTTATAACTGAAAATTTTTACTCTTATCTTTGCAAAAGTTTCAGTTCTGTGCATCCACACTCAGTATTTGCAAATGATTTCAGTATCTCGCATCATTTTCATCTTCCATTGTTACTTATGACCAAGACAAGCAAATTTTGAATTTGGGATAACATATGGGATTACATATGGGATGCATTAATATTCTTAGGCTTATTTCATAGGAGTCTTTATGATCACAAGGACTGAAAGATAACTTCTACCTGTTTTTAGGTAATAAAGTTGTCAACTTTTTGCCAAGTCTAGCTTTTTATATATTTAGAAGAGCTGTAACAAGTGATACCTATTATGACAGCAAATATTTGCCGCAAGTTTGTGATCTAACTCTAATTTGAACTCAAGCTTCAAATTAAGCAGGCAGAACCAATGTGTGTTATTAGCATTTCTAGCTGACTTGATGCTCAGACTCATTTAGAAGCAGCTTGCTGACTCTCTTCTCTTCTCTGCACAATCTCTCCTCCTGTCTCCCTAGAAATACAGTTTAGATTTGCAGCATTCCCACTGCATTGTCAGCAGCAACCTCTTAATGAAATTCTGCAATGATACTATGAGGAGTCAAGCATCTCAGTGTGACTGAGTAGACCTGGAACAAGAGAACTTGCCAGCCTGTGTGTGTCAAGTTTGGCAAGAGTAGAACAATCATTTAGAAGCAGGTGGCTATCCAATGCGATGTGAAAAATTGACATTTGTGAGCTTTCCAGACATAAGCTACCTTCACCTAACTCTGGTGACCATTTGAAGAATTGCACTGAGCTTTGCTTTATGATGCTTGTACTTTGTAAAATCCGGTATCAGAATCGGTAATTTCACACCCCAATCATTATTGTATGACAACTGCATCTTGGCAGACTCAGCTATTTCTCCAGCTCTTTTATGTTCATACCAAAAACTGCAATGGGCACATCTTCCTTAAGATTTCCTATCCTACACAGAAAGGACCGGATCTTTATGTGAAATGCTGAGAGGAAAAAAAAAAAAAAAAGAAAAATAAAAGGGTTTAGTAGTGGAAAGACAGAGACATGTCATAGACATAAGTACAATACCAACTGCAGATTAAATGGGACGTTCTGATTCTGAAGTTACCACAATTTTTTTTGATAAAACATTTCAAAATAATAATAAAAGTATTAAAAATAATACTGGATCTCTTTTAAAGAAGTAAGATATTTCCTTTATGTAATTTATATGGCTTTTTATAAATAAAAATATTTTTTCAGAGAAAATTTTTCCAGAAAAAAATCAAAGAATACTCCTTGACTAATTTCTGCTCCTTTAGAAGGTTGTGAAAGCATGTTACCAGCAGTGCAGTAGTAGAATATCTTCAAACACAGTGCAATAACCACAAATGCCTGATTGTTTCATTCTATAGTATTTATTCAGTTTGAGGAAAAAACACTGTAGGCAAATATAGATTGATATCAGTGTACAGAGGTTTTACTTTGCTATAATGCCAGTCTGATATATATTTGTGTTTTTGTGATTTATATTTCTGAAAGCCCCCTTCAAAAACTGAAGGGAGTGCTTCTAGCATTTTATTATTCCTGTCAATCTTGAAGTGAATCTAATCTCACTCATGGAAACTCCTTTTGTGACCTTGACAGGAAAAATCTCTTTTCAAATGTCTCCCGAATGCCCTGCTTGGCAAAAATGTGAATTAATATTCCCTTACCTCGGACTATCAGGCTCCTATGAAATGTCTGGATGAAACCACAAGAATTAGAAACCCCCAAATCACTTCTGAAAACTCAGCCAGTGTTAAGCCCTGGTAGGAGCAAGCAGAAGATAGTTTCATATGTGGGGGTAGAACATTTTTTACTACCACTCGTTTTGGTAGTAAACAGACCTCCATTGTATTCCTGAGTTGTTAAGTCTTTACAAAATGGCCCATCTCTTTGTTAGAATGCCTTTTATTTGCTACCTCCTATTCTTACAGTGCATAACTAATCCAAGTTATGAAGCCTAATGTCTGTGCAAAGATGTAACAAAACAATTCCTATGGCCAAGAACAGATGACAGCGTAAGTAACTGCATCTCTTGCAGGCTGCCTGCACAACATGGGAAAAGGTACCTGAAGGTGCACAAAAAGGTACCTAAAGCAGTTTGATTATGTTAGCACAGCACAACATCACAGTTTTGTTTACTCTCTTGGAACTGGCTGTCAGTGAGAGGTGCACACTGTACTGCCTTAAATTTCTTAAAAACGCATTCAACTTCCAATTCTATTTCTTCATCTCAGGATTTGTGAGCAAGCATTAACGTTGTACCTCTTTTCACAGTAAATAATAAAACTGAGATTACAAAATTGTTTAGTAACAAATTCTCTGCAAAAAGGAACTAGAACAACTTGAGGAACATTCAGGCTGACTAAATTAGAAAAAGTACATGGAAAGGAATAAAAAAAACTGCCTTTTTTTCCCATGTTAGTGTATGGAAATACTGCCTGTATCTTTTGTGAGCTAGACAAGTTATTTACGGAATCAGAAAGAGTACAGTTGCTTACTGAGTTGAGCAATGGAAGGAATGGCTCTTGTGATGGTGATAGTATTTATGAATTCGCTGCCATATTTACTGATCCCAAAGGTTTATTCTGCAATATAGACCTCAATTGTACTAACTCTATCACATACTTTTCCTACAATTCCTTTTTTTTTTTTTCCTCAATCTCTCAGTTATTTATTTGTGAACAGAAGCTTTCTGCTTTTCTCAAGCTTTCAGTGACATCAGACCTCTACTGCTTGCAAGGTGTGAGGATCTAAACTTTGCAGAGATATAAAGGAACACACTTCACATTAAAGTTAGTGAAAGTTAGAAGATTCACTACCTACAGACTGTGTTTGAAGAAAAAACATCTCAGGATTTTTATATGCTATATACATCCCATACCAAGATTCCCTAAATGTAAAGTAGGGTGCCTCAGAATGGGAATCAACCAGAGCCAAACTGCAAGCAAGGAACACAGGCAGCCAGTGCTAGCCCGTAGGGTCTACCAGGACAGGCATCACCTACAGCAATGATAAAAGTTCTTAGGCTATACTTTGTTCAAGACTGTACACTGAACAAATTCTCTTGGACCTGAGGGCACTGCATGTGGGTGTTAATATCTATTTTAGATCCAAAATAAATTATGGATTGTTTGATATCTAGCTGTGCATACGTAGTCTACATATATTTTCTAAAGAAACCAAGCAGAGATAGCAGCACAGGCTGCAGCCTTTTCCACCCTTGGCCTTAGGGCAAAAGAGTTTCATTCTGAACAGGAAACCACACAGGGCTCTTAGGGGCCATTAGACTTAAGAAATTGCTGACAGGGTTTTCAGGTCACATTATCAGTTTTGGATGTGGTCAGTATGTAGACACCTGGATGCTATTTTAAGTGCTGAAGTCTGTATTTGAATTTAATCCCGAGTTCTTCCTCTGAGGCACTGGGCCTCTTCAGTTCCCAGGCATGCACTAAGGAACCGTGAAATGGGTGAGCATCCAGGGAGGGACATCTTCTAAGGTGAAGCATAAGTATTCATAACTATTTAGAGCATTGCGAAAGATATCACACAGGGAGGGGAGAGAGAACTGCTCCTTGTGTATAAAAACCTCAGGAACAATAAAAAGCCCCGCTATTGGGCCATTTGCATAAGAATTGAAAATCCTCATCAATTTAATGGAAGTCTGGAATAGTCATGAATTGCTGGCTGAGATGCAGACTGGAAAAGTTCCCCCAAAAGTGTTTCATTACTTATGTGGGTGTGGGGAAAGTGTTATAATTCTTCAGCTATAGTTGTGTTATTTTATTACTTTCTAAGCCAAAGAGTTATTTTTAAATTGAATTAAAAATTGCTACTTATGCAATTATTCAGTGGATACTCTCCAAAACAGGATTTCTGTAGCTATCTTGGGTCAGAAGAACGTGATGAATCAGCAGGCAAACAACACCAGTTTAAATTCAATTAATTCCCTTTCCATGTTCATTCATCCACTAAAATAGAGTTTGCACCTTTCCCTTGTAATTCACTTGCAATGTTCAGTCACTCTTAAATGTAAAGGAATCTAAATGTGGTATATTTTATTTATTTCAGAGCCAGAAAAGTGGAGCTTCAGGAGAAAAAAAAAATACTAATAAGAAATGTTTAAAGTAGGTTACTGAGGCACAATTCATTGAGGCACAATTATCTTACCTAAGTCTCTCAAACTGCTACCTTTCTCCAGAGCTACCTCTCATATCATGAATAGAGGATATAGTGAGGGTAATATTGATTATCCAGGTATCAAGCTGTCATGCCTGTTTAATCCTTATAAAATTTGGAAAGGTAGAAATATGCTGGTCTCCCTGTCATGTCTGTTTTTACTTCTGAGAGACCTGCCCACAAGCAGGTAACCTCCTCCCAAAGCGAGGGCTTAAATAAGGTAGTGATAACTCAAAAATAACATGTTCATCTCGGGTCATCCTAATAAAGAAGGTGTTTGTGTTGTGAAATAGAAGGAAAGATATGAACTGAAAAAAGCATAATGGTCCAAAATTTGTGTCGTTACGGACATTATCTCACGATGGTCACAAAACTTACTTCTTTGTAGATAACAAAAACAACTTGTTCAGACTAGCTTCTTCCATGCGCACGCTGTACAAAGCTACAGATCCGTGTATTAGCATACTAACATATACTTTACAGTCTTAATATTTGTATAACTTAGAGCAGAAGCAACTTGAAAAGTACAAGCAGTTCTATTCAGATCCTTAAAAAAGATAAATATATATATTTTTTTAATTTTTGAGTTTTTGTTTGAATCTCACATCCTTGTCCTCAAGAGCACTGTTCTTGAATTAAGCCAGCCCTTAGACATTCGGTGTTTATAAGCAAATTTCAAATGTCAATTCAAAAATGTAATATGTATGTATCCTATTTGGGAACCTGTGTTTAGACATAGAGTAGAGAGGATGAAAAACTTAATTTTGATGCCTATCCCTAGAGTCAGACATCTGATGTTTTGGGTCACTCTATTATTGCTTTCAAAGAACATGTCTCCCATTCACTGTCCTGGAGGCCAGGATCAGCCAACTGTCTATAAACCTGAGTGAAGCATTTTGCTGACACTTCTAGAGCCATGCTGCTTTCTCTAACTAATCTTATACATAGAAATAAATAAAGGGAAACAATAGGGAAAGGAAAAGAAAAAAAGCATAATTTGAGATATTTCTGGATTAATTCTGGCAGTAACACACTCCTTTGGAACAGACTACCCAGGATGTGTGTGGCCAGGAAAAATATGTGTTTTTTCCAACAGAATCAAACTAGTCCACTGGCAGACTCCAAGATAATCCACATCTCTAAGAGCTTTCCAACTGATAGAGAAATTCAGCTGAAAAATGCATCCACCATTGAGGGCTGTGTGGCAAAATTTCTCACACTCTGTGCAGTAGGCCTGCCAGCTGCTGGCATTCAGTGACATGAGCCAAATAGCATATATCTGTGCAAGGAAAACAAATCAAAAAGCCTCTTGAATTTACTCACTTCATCCTGTTTGGAAGGGCTTCAAGCTTTTTTTTTTTTTTTTTTAACAAGCTGTATTTGTTTGTCTTACAAACCACACTACCTCTCCCTAAAAACCTTGCCTAACAGTTTGCAGTGAGCCCCCCCACCCACTTTTTTTTTTTTTTAAAAAAAAAAAAAAAAAGATTAATTCAATAATAACATTCTTTCAGCTATTTACCTTGATTGAGGTATATCTGATATCCACTTCAGGAAGAACCTAGAGGTTTAACAATGACACTCTGAGAACATCTAACTTATCTGCTGTCTCTGCCTTGCCTGCAACAGCTTCAGCTTTCCCTTCAGGAGAGATTTTACTAGATGACAAAGGCTTCCTGAACTATCCTAAAGAGCCAGGTGGCAGTCCAGTTCATAATTATTCTCAAAAAATGTTCAGTTTTACCCTATCTTAATCATTCTCCCTAAGCAAACATGACAACAGGACCACTTAATTGTGCTACACAAAGTGTATCTGATGGCACCCAGGACAGTGGCCAAGTTGAAGGATGGTGATGTCATTCACTCCTGACCTGCTTCTGGATTTTCTGGTTCGTGTCATATTTGTATTCTTTGCACTGGAATTATAAGGGCTCTATCACCAGAGATCTTCTCCTCCTAGAAAATATAAAACATGCAGGTGTTTCCATCAAACCCATGGACAATGGTCCTTGTGAAAACAGTCCTTGTGAAAATGGCCTGAACATCTAATGCGCTATATACATGTATATATACAGGACATTTGCAAACTCCTGTACCACATACAATACGTTACCTAGAAGCACTCATTTTTTTCAGAGGTATGTTTCCATCACTGAATAATTAAAGCTTTCCTAACTACACAAATGTAAGAATGACTGCATGTAAGCTAGAACCATTAAACCAATCCTACAGTGGTGACATTTCATCGTTCACGTTTAATTTTAATCATCTCATTGGTCGGCACATTTTCAACATACTCACTATTCAAAGATTAGTTAACGTCTCAAGTTAATCGTTGGTCTGTCTGAGCAGTGTTACAACACTGTGAGATTATTTATTTTTAAATAGCACTGCAAATCATGGAGTTTTAAAATTCTTTCTTGTAGAGACATTTTGCTAATGAATTGCTAGCTTGCCTCCTCTTCTTTACAACATCACCTATCTTAACTACATAATGGATTTGGGTAACAGAGGTTAAAGCTTCATGATTGACAGAATTTTGACTTCAAATAGGGAGTTGATAACAGTATAATGAATTATGAAGAGACTGTGCTTAATAAACATTCAGTAACAGAAGCAGGAATATGCAAACACGAGAAGAGAATAATGCTGTTTTAAAACAGTACTTGTTAATGAAAAGCAGTACTACATAATGGGTTATATTCTGTTCTAAATATATAGCTCTATCTCTTGTAATCATTTGTTTGGGGGAAAGTGAGATACCTGATCATCACTGTGACCAGCCCAAGCTCAGCATACAGCAGTGGTCTCAGATATTAAGCTAGGCAATGAAAAAGCACAAAATGGAATTGTTCCAATGCTACTATAGCACACATCCTTAATTGGATAAGAAAGCTTAATTATGTTAACCCGTCTTAAAAAGGTTATAAGAAATAGAGATGGAGAGCTCAGACATGAATCTCAAGAATGATCAAAAAATGAAAATATTTTATGTTGAGAGTGTGGAAAAATGAAATGACCTATCTTAAAAGTTACTGGGATACAAAAACAATAATGTTGGGAAGGAAGATAAGCTTACTTGTATTTTCTTAGAATACTAGAATTAAGTTAAAAGATGTCAACAAAAGATTTCAAGGCAACAACAAAATCCTTTGATACTCAAAGTTAGTATGTAGATTTCATTGCTACAAGGTGCTTCACAGCATTTAGGTAACTGCTAGCCATTACAGAATTCACGAAACAGAGCATTCGGGGCAGGGAATGCTTATAAAGAAATGAAGTTTTGAAATGAATATAAACTGTGATGCTCCTTGGCAGGAAATGACCTCTGGTTATTGTGAGAAAGTCTTCTGAAAGACTGCTTCTTTACAGAAACCTAATGCAGAGTTCTATCCAAAAACTTTCTGCAGTTGTCAGCTGAGGCTGGATATTGGGCTCTGATAAACTCTTACAGCCTAGTCTGAAAGTTCTATTTCTGCTAGTTGTGTTGAGTTGTAAGGAAAACAGTTGCTCTCGAGATGCTAAAATGCCTATGATTTAGGCTGAGGAAAAGGAAAGTTACAGGCTGCATCTGATTTTAGAATGGGACCTGCATGGAATAAAGAAACCTGTTAGCCTTCCTCAGCAGAGGAGAGCAAAATGTGAGATTTGACGTATGGCTATCAGAAATGCTTAACTTCTTCCTGCAGTCTGTATACCCCTTCTTTTTGCTCCAGTGCCTGCCTGGAGCTGCTTTTGGAAGACGTGAAACATCAGTGAGGACAGCTTCATAGTGATGGCTTCCCCCCCACCCCCCCTTTTTTTTTCTTTTAAGGGGACTGAAGATACATACACAAAATTGCACATAGTTGAGAGCTATTTTTCCTTCAGCCATATGGTTATTTGCCCATAACAGTTCTATTAGTTGAAACTGACCTCTTCTCAGAGAGTACTAAAATAATGGTAAAAAGCTGATAAGCTGCAAGTTCTGAGCCTTCTCTGCTCTGGTGAAACTCCACTGATCTCAGGCTACTTACGCTGGCACTAGCTTCAGAAGCAGCCCAACCCCAGCCATGCCACGAAGCAGTTTAAGAGGTATGCTGCACATTTCCCAGCCTCTGCAAAGACCCACCAAGTTAGGCAGGGGGTACCGTGGCATGTGGGCTGCGCTGGCAGCAGGCAACACCTGCTGCTCAGGCAGAGCCCTGGGGTGCAGGGGACCCAAGGCTTGTGGCCTGCCCCTGGTGTGGCGGCAGGGCCACCGGTGTGGCAGGAGGGCCCCGCGGTGGTCCCGCACCTGCTCACCTGTCAATGCTGATCACGCAGAGGGTCATGATGGAGGCTGTGCAGCACATGACGTCCATGGCGATGAAGACGTTGCAGAAGAGGCGCCCGAAGATCCACTCGCCGCCGATGAGGTCGGTCACGCTGACAAAGGGCATGACGGCCAGGGCCACCGAGAGGTCGGCCAGGGCCAGCGAGACGATGAGATAGTTGGAGGGCTGCCGCAGCTTCTTCACGAAGCAGACGGAGATGACCACCAGGCAGTTGCCGGCGACGGTCAGCAGGGTGATGAGGGAGAGAACGGCCCCGATGACGACCTTCTCCACGTTGCCGTAGCTCAGGATCTGCTCCCCGCACTGCGAGTCGTTGGCGGCCGCGGGGCCGGTCGGGGGCAGCTCCGACGGGGCGCCCGCCGGGCCCAGCTTGGCCAGGCTGCGGGGCGGCCAGGAGCCGGCGATCATCCTACCGCCGCCCAGCGCCCGCGGCTCCTCGCCGCCCAGGGGCCGGAGCTCACCGGAGAGGCGGCCGCTGCCGAGGGCGATGACCATGGCGGCGGGAGCTGCCCATGGAGCCCCCCAGCCCACCCTACCCCACCTCTCCGCACCCCGCCTCGCCGGCTCTCCCCGCCGCCCGGCCGGCTCGGGCTCCTCCTCGGGCGCCGCCCGCTCCCTCGCCCCGGCGGGGCCCGGCCCTCAGCGCCCCCCGGAGCGGCCGCGCTCGCCCACGGCGCCCCCCGGGAGGACGGGCGGCGGGCACGGCTCCATCGCCCCCGGCCCGGGGAGGGGAAGGAGGGAAGCAGCGAGGGGGGCGGCCGCTGCCCGCTGCCTCTCGCGGCGTGCTCTGCTCCGACGGCGGATGGGAGCGGAGCCGGAGCCGCTCCGCCCTCCTCCGCTCCCTCCCCCGCCGCGGGACCCCGGCCCCGGGGGTGGGGAAGCGGCCGCCCCGAGACCGCTTCCACCTGCCGGCGGCGGGAGGGCAGCGGAGAGGCGGCTCCCGGCTCCCCGCAGCCCGGCCGGGGCGCTGAGGTGCCCGGGCGTCCCCCGCCGGCAGGCTTTAAGGGCAGGCTCCCGCGGGCGGCGCCGGCAGGACCCGGGCTGCTGCTCCGAGGGCGCTGCTGCGAGCCGCCCCGCGGCCACACGGGCAGCGCCGACGTGCCTCCGGGTGCCTGTCAGCCTGCGGATCGGCAGGGTTTAGAGCTCTTCCTTCTCACTGTACTACTGTCAGTTCCATTCCCCATGTCCCCCTTTTTATTGGTATTTACAATGCATTGTTTTCAACTGACTCACTGCCCCACGTGTAATCCTTTCTGCAAAGTTAAACAAACAAACACGAGCATTGCTTTGAAGTAGCTGGTTTTGCGGCAGGGGTTCCTGGAACTCACGCCCTGGCCCGCTTCTGGGACTCAGCAGCTTTCTCTGTTCCTTAGGTCACAGCCTTGCCTCCAGCGGAGGGAGGACCAACCGTCCGAAGTGCCAGCTACCCACGGGATGCCAACAGAAGGTTGCACTTCTTGGTAAGGTGACATGCTAGGCAGCAAGTTTTAAAAACAGGAAACATCTGCTCCTGAGTGCCCCCTTGTATTTCTAACGTGAACCAGATGAAATAGAGGAAATGAAAGTGGGAGTGTTGACCCCAGATGGATCAGTAACCACTGACCAATTTCAGTGATATCTAACGAGGGGAGGTCTTGCACCAGGCAGAGGGAAGAACTGTACGTGTAGCCCTGTGCTAAGAGGGACTGCAGTATGAGCTCACGTCATACAGCCATAAAAATCTGCTTTGAAGAAGGACCTAATAATTACTCAACTACATGAACAAAGCTCATTTTACACTCCTAGGCACTGCTGAAGCATAGATCCATGGCAAGTGAGGCCTCCATACTTGGCTCACAGAATGTCTTGTTTCTAATGAAATCTTCCCTTCTGTCAGCATCACTTGACTCCTGGAACCAGGCTCTGCATCATGCATGGCTGTGCATTGGCCCAGCTCCCCTGTGAGCAGAACTTTGGGGCTGGGGTCAGATGTGAGGAGCACAGGCGCGGCCTCCTGAGGCCAGCACATCCAACAGGCAGGGAGCAGCACTCCGGAGTGCAGTTGCTTGCTTTCCCTTCTGCCTCCACATCTTGATATGAGGACGATAATAAAATACGCAACTTTCACATTGCAAGTATGAGAGCTAGTTGGGCAGCTCTTTGACCATTATCAAGCTGAAAGTGTTTCCCTGTTCAGACATTTATTTTGATGCATTTTTGTTTTAGTTGCCTCACTGTGTCCACTCACAATAAAAGCCCTCCTTGTTTAACCACCCAGAAAGTATCGGTGAACTGTGAGCTGCAGATGATTTACCCTACCAGGGAGATAAATCAGTGCCTTTGTGCCTCCTCCCCAGCAAAGCAAATATTAAGAAGAAAAAGAATCTTTACAAATGGTAAGGGTACCTAAAAATAAGTTAAAGCATTGAGGCAAAATGTGGAGAAAGGGGAGTATTTCCTCATTGTGTGAATACATTTTTCTAAAATAGTGTCTGAAGTACAGTTAAGGAGATAAGAATTGAGTAAATTTTGTTCAAAATAGATTCATATCATAAAAGCTGATAACATTGTTCAGTTTAATACTAACTGTAAAGGCAATTTTTCAGTTGCTTAAAATGTCACTAAGGCAGAGCAAATTATAATCTGGTGCTTCCTGCAAATGTGTTGACACAATTCATTAAATCAGTCATTCTTCTTGACAGCTTTTCAATACATTTCTGGAACGTGACTCTGTAAGTGTACCCAGTGGATTATATGCAGGATCATTTACATGTTATGCTTACCCATTTCAACCTACAAGGAGGATTTTAGCCTCATCTTTTGTTCTGTACCTTAAATTCCCATACAATTCATTAGAAGTTAATCACCTGGTTTCTTTCCTTTCTCAAAGGCTATATGTTAACCTTCTTTGTATTTACTCTCTTGATCTTGTCTTTGAAGAGACAAGCCAATTTAAGTCAAAGGGATTTACATGTTATTACAGAAAGTTTTTTTTTTTTTTTTTTTTTTTTTTTCCTACTATTATAGAGAAAATGCAAAAGCTTAGCAAGACAAAGCAGCTGATACATCCCTAAAATCTTTTCCTTGAAAGCATTTCACTGGGACACACCTGGGAAAATGTTCCAGTTTCCAAGGCTGGGCCCAGTCAGGGGAGGAGGTGCTTTCCCTGGGGATTGACATCCCACTTTTGTCTTCAGTGACCCTATTTACAAATTCTGACTGCTGTTCCAGAGAGCATACAGAAATTAAACCTATTATTGGCTGATTGGGTGTCAAGAATCACAAGTTGACATTTTCACCTCACATTAGGCTTCAAAAAATATCATCAAATCAGTTTCATGGCTGTGCTTACTAACATCCTGTCCTTTAAGTAATTTATGCTCTCTATCTATAAAAGCCTCTTCATATTTCTGTATACCTCTGACTGTGCTACGGCCCTTGTCCCTCATTGTTCATGCCCCTGTTGAATTTACATTATTTTGGTCACACCTGCTAATATACTTTATTGCATATCTCATCTTTGATATTTCATTCAATATAGAAATGTTCCAAATTAAAAAAAAAAAAAAAAAAAAAAAAAAAAGGCAAGGAAAGCTTTTTTTTTTTTCCCCACAAAAAATAATTGATTTTTTTTCTCTTGTTCAGAGATATTGTAATCACAGAACATCTTCAGAATTTGTGATTCATGCTAGGTATAAAATATATCAGTGGGTTTTGGTATCAATTCTTTGCCTCTGTGTTAGCAAGGTAAAGTAAGATAGACGTGCTTAGAGGAAAAAAAAAGAAAAAAAAAAAAAAAACATAATGTCACCAGCACATGTTGACTTGGTCTGTCCATTCTGTTTCTATTAAATGTCTGTGTTGAAAAAACTTGCACTAAATCCTGGATGTTTCATCCCTTTCCTGAGGACTTAATTCTTGCAGAATCCATTGAAACAGCAAGTCTTTGCGAACTTGCAGCCCTCTGACTGAAATGGGTCCAGGACTACAGCATGAGGAACTTCACCAGCAGAAGAAAAACCACTGACAGCCCAGCACGGTAACTCTTTCCCCTCCACAGCCATGTCTGGAAAACAAGAGCTGTGCTTATCTTAACACAAAATCGTAAAGATGCAGCTACATTTTCATTCTTAAATGATTTAATTTTGGATACATAGCAAGAAGGTTCCACAACATGAGGATGAAATCTTCCAAGGTCCCTTCCAATTCCTAACGTTCTGTGATTCTGTGATTCTGTGAAATGTAATAAACAGGAAAATTTTCTTGCTATTTTTCCTTTCTTTGTCATCTCCTTTTTTGTCCTTCTTTGCCTGAGCTAGTCTATATTCATAAGCTGTTGTTTTCATTTATCTCTTGTAATTTTTTTTCTTCCGTTTTCATCTTCTTTTCTTGGAAACCAATATAAGTGTGGTGAGGACCTGCTGTTGGGAATAATAAATAAAGTATAGGTATATGTTTCTTCTGCCTTGGGGAAATACGTTGTCAAAATATTTAGAATATTTTATCACAGACTGGGTAGAATTCCATGGACAAATATTATTGAAACCTTGATTTTTATTCCCAGCATGTAGTTTAGCAAATAACACTCTTGTCCAACTTCTAGCAAAGATGTTGCAGCTGCAGTTTCTTTTCTGTCCTTTCTTGCCTTTGTGAAAATAAATCATCACCACTCTGTGGCAGTAAAACAGAGAGGTAACCGTTCACATCTTTGGTGTTTCTTATCATTGTCAAAATAAACACTCACATCTGTGCAAGTTAAATAAATGTGAAATGATGTCTTCCTTTTTTGGAACCAGCAAATACGAACAAAAGCAAGCTGTCATCTGAAAAGAAAACAAACAATTAAGATGAAATTTATACTAGAAATTCTTTATCATGCAGAAAAACAGAGTTCTCATCCCTGAAAATTCATTCTGCAACTTTATGAAGGAAATTGTTAAGGTTATAACAAAAGTGATCCTGACATTTATGTTACTGAGTTGCTGAGGTAGGTGGTACTAAACATCTTCAGCTTCCTAAAGGTGCTAAACGCAGAACTACACAATAAATAGGTAAATAAACAAGCAAAAATCTGTCAGGCACTACCCTGGGATGCTCACTGAAAACACGTTAAAATAATTGTTAGAGGAACTGAATGAAAAAATACCTGAAAGGACTTCACTGAAATATACTGAGAAAAAGTATCTAGAGGGAGAAAATTTGGCTCTGCTAGGAGGACTTCAGGCCACAGATAAAACAAAGCATATTAGAGGCTTGTGACTTAATAGTCAGAATCATAAAGATGTTTTAAGTAGATCACCAGGGCTGGCCTGAACAAAAATAGTAATATCGGAGTAATTAATATAGGAAATAAGGTTGCACACTGGTCTGTGAAAATGATTTGTGATATGTGATGCTGAAAGTGCTTCATACTCAGACTCTTAGGCCATCATAGCTAATAGTGTTCTGCAGGATTCATGAAGATCCATTTAGATGTTCTCCATTTTAAGTGCCTCAAGGAAAGGTTTGTTTAGCTTGTATATTGCCAGACACAAAAGCTGCTTAATTTTGTTCAATGTCTCTTATCACAAGTCCAATAGGGCCATTCAGAAATAATTGATATGTTTATGGATTTCTTCTCACAGACAAATTAAGACAAATTAAATCAAGTTATAGCATACATAGTTAAAGAAAATCTGAAATAATACTTGAAGCTGTTCTATGTTCACACACTTCACAGAAAGGCCATGAGGATACCATTCAGGCTATGCTAATTGTTCAAATGACTGGCAGAGAAGCAGTTCTGGCTGATCTAATAAGCAAACACCTTACAGGCTCAGACAGGCCAAAACAGAGCTCCTTTGCTGAAATATCTTGACCTCTACTATTGTCAGTAACAAAAGGCTGCCATACCTGTGACAACAGCAAAGACTGTCCATCAGTCTGTTTCTTTCCCATTTCACAGAGATGTGACAGGTTGGATACTGTCCCCCAAAGCCACCCCGAGCTCCTAGCCTGATCTATGCAGCCACAGGTGGCTTCTGTTAACACCACCCCAGGTCTTTGTAACTCATTAGACAACAAGGCCAGAAATGTGCCAGTCACATACTGTTGTTTCTTGGTGATCCATTGCAAAACATGTGATCAGTGGTCATGGTCATCCAGAGAGGTCCCGGATGACTGGAGACTTGCTAATGTGACACCCATCTAGAAGAAGGGTCGTAAGGAGGACCTGGGGAACTACAGGCCTGTCAGCCTGACCTCGGTGCCAGGAAAGGTGATGAAACAGGTCATCCTGAAGGCAATCACGCAGCATATGTGGGACAATCAGGGGATCAGGCCCAGTCAGCATGGGTTTATGAAAGGCAAGTCCTGCCTGGCCAACCTCATCTCCTTCTATGACCGGGTGACCCGCCTGGTGGATGAGGGAAAGGCCACTGCTGTAGTCTACCTAGACTTCAGCAAGGCCTTTGACACAGTCTCCCATAGTATTCTCCTGGAGAAGCTGGCAGTCCATGGCTTGGACAGGTACACTCCTGGCTGCGTTAAAAACTGGCTGGACAGCCGGGCCCAGAGCATGGTGGTGAACAGAGTAAAATTCAGCTGGTGACCGGTCACCAGTGGTGTTCCCCAAGGGTCAGTGTTGAGGCCCATTCTCTTTAATATCTTTATTGATGATTTTGATGAGGGAATTGATTGCACCCTCAGTAAGTTTGTGGGCAACACCAAGCTGGGGAGAAGGGTCGATCTGCCAGAGGGTAGGAAGACCCTGCAGAGGGACCTGGACAGGTTGGATCTATGGGCAGAGGCCAATGGCATGATGTTCAACATGGCTAAGTGCCGGGTCCCGAACTTTGGCCACAACAACCCTATGCAGCACTACAGGCCTAAGGGAGAGTGGATCGAAAACTGTGCAGAGGAGAAGGATCTGGGGGTGCTGATTGATGCTTGCCTGAACATGAGCTGGCAGTGTGCCCAGGTGGCCAAGAAGGCCAACAGCATCCTGGCTAGTATCAGGAATAGTGTAGCCAGCAGGACCAAGGTAATCCCCCTGTACTGAGCTCTGGTGAGGCCGCGCCTCAAGTACTGTGTCCAGTTTTGGGCCCCTCACTACAAGAAGGACATTGAGGCCCTAGAATGTGCCCAGAGAAGGGCTACAAAGTTGGTGAAGGGCCTGGAACACAAGTCCTGTGAGAAGTGGCTGAGGGAACTGGGGTTGTTTAGTCTGTGGAAGAGGAGGCTCAGGGGAGACCTTAGTGCTCTCTACAACTACCTGAAAGGAAGTTGTGGAGACCCGGGGGTCAGCCTCTTCTCATGGGTAACTAGTGATAGAACTAAAGGGAATGGCCTCAAGTTGCGCCAGGGGAGGTTTAGGTTGGAAATTAGGAGACATTTCTTCTCAGAAAGAGCAGTCAGGCATTGGAACAGGTTGCCCAGGGAGGTGGTAGCATCACCGTCCCTGGGGGTGTTCAAGGAAAGGTTGGACCTGGTGCTTAGGGGCATGGCTTAATGGGTGACATTGGTAGTAGGGTGATGGTTGGACCAGATGATCTTGAAGGTCTTTTCCAACCTTAATGATTCTATGATTACCACTTTGGCACAGACGAGCCACAAGTCTCAGGGCATAATGGGCCCAAGCTGCACCAAGCTGCCGCTGGTCCAATAAGTGGCAACATACCAGCACTGCCACCTCGGCCCTGGTGACGAGCAGCTTTGCCTCGTTAAGGGTTCAGAGTTCCAGATACCCCACAGACTTTTCTTCAAGAACTAGCCCAGTCTGAAGAAACAAGAAGCAATGGATTTGCAAGGCCCTGCAATACTACCTCAAAACTGGGAACAAATTGCAGACCTGCTGTCTTCAGCAGCTGCTCTAAGTCCCTCACACAAACCAAAAAAAATGGTAGTTACCACCCATATTTCACATACATTGTGCTGATTACCAGCAGCAAAATGAGATTTGTGGGTATTGCAACAGCGCTACGTAGTCAATGTGTGTATGTTCTGTGGTTTATTGTAATTCCTCAGTGCTTTGGCATTTTGGGGAAGGAATATTTCTTGCATGGCACCTGGGTCGTTATTTCACATTTTTTTTTAGCTAACGTGGGAAAAAGAAGGCCTTTAAATAACTAGAAAGGATTCTTTTCCTCATACAAATTGGCAGTGCTCTGCTGAGGCCCCATGAATTTGGGTCGGTGACGCTTCAGTCGAGCAGGACCGCGGCTCCACCTGGTGGGCACGACGCCGGCCCCTGAGGGCGCTGGGCCCGAGCGCGCTCGGCTGCTCCTGCTCCCAGGCCCGGTACGTTGCAGATGGATCCACAGCGCCATGCCTCGTCCCCTTCACAGGCCTGTCTGTGGGGCTGGAGCCTGCCCCATCCACCAGGGTGCCTCCTCCACAGCTCCCTGCCCGGCCACGAGGGCGGGACTACAAGCCCCAGGGTGCCCCGGGCCGGGCGGGGCGGCGCTTCGCGCAGCATGGCCGGGTTCGCCGACCTGAACGTGCCGCAGGGCCCGGACAAGAAGGGGCTGCAGAGCCTGCTGGAGGCTGCGGCTCGCCGTGAGTCCGGGAGCGGGGCAGCGGCCGGCCCTGCGCCGGGCCGAGCTGGGCTGGAGGAGCCGGGGCAGGCGGCGGTTCGGGCCGGCCGGGGGTGGAGGATGCCGGCCTCTCCCGGCTGCGCTGGGTTGGTGTTAGCAGCAGAAGTGTGAATCCTGGCAGAGCTGGGCTGGAGGGGAGCTGAAGGCACCGCGCACAGGGCTTTCCCTGCCCTTGAGAGGCCAAGCAGTGTCTGCTGTGCCTGACGCATCACTGTCCAGCAAGGATTTTAGGGCCTTCGGTTGCTCCGCAGCCTCTGTGGGCAGCTTGTTCCAGAGTTACTGGTCTTGCTCAGCATGATTTTTATAGTTTCTTCTTGTCTTTGCCCCTTAAAGGTAGTCTTTCCCTTTATGTCATCCTTGTATTTGTTCAAACGTGAGTATGTTTCTGCTCACAATGCATCTTCCAGTCTGCTGCTGCTGAAAGGTGCAGTCTTCCTCCTTCTGCCAGCCTGTGTCCACAGCTGTGCTTCCTCTGCCTCACAGCTGGTGGTTCCTAGGTCAGCCCTGTGATGGAACAGGAGAAAAGCTGGCTGAGGCATCAGTGCCCCAGCATGGCTTGGGCTCCTGGTGCACAGCCTGGGTGTCTGCCCTAAGGGGGGGCTGGTCCTGGCCAGGAGAGCAGCAGCTAGGTTTATGTTAGCACAGTAGGAATCTCTGTCCTTAGTTTTCCCATCTTTTGGCCTAAAGCTTCAGTCAGTTTCCTTACAGGTTTGTATTTTCATATTCCATTCATTCTTATTGCTCCTCTCCCTACTCTGTTTGCAGTTTTCTGCAAGTGAAGTGACTGAGACTGAGGTCTTCTCAGTGCTGAGCACCATGGAAAGATGGTGTTGTGTCCTGCAGTCTGTATCTCTGCCTGTTTATCCAAGTGTATTATTTATTTATTTATTTTTAACCTGGGGACTCATTTTCCACCTGTAATTTCTTAAAACTGTAGGCGTTAAGCAGTGATTTGTCTTTGTCAACTGTGCGATCATTCTCTAATCCCTGTTGAATGAGAACTTTTTGTTAGTTTGTCAACGTTGTTTTGAACTCTAACTTTGCCTTCTAATATAACTGTACCTTTCATGTACCTTTGTGTTGTCTGTGGTTTTAACAAGTATCCTGAATGTTGTTCACCATTTTTCCTAAAGAAAGTCATTAATAGGACCAAGCTAGGGCAAAATGACAAGGAGTCATTCATACCTGCTCTTAATTTTCAACCAGTTTTCTCCTGACTTTACAGGAGCTTCATCTTGAATGTATTTTCCTAATGACTTAGCCTGTCCAATTCACTTGTAAGCCCAGCGTAACACTTAGCTTTCCTTCTCCTGTATGTGCTCCAGTGCTGGCCATGCTCAAGTAATCATTTGTGTTCATAAAGCTCTGCCATTAAGTGAGTATAGTCATGAGTGGGGTCTGTTAAAATAGATTTTTGTACTTTAAGATGCTTCTTTGGTGAATTAATCTGCAGAGGAGAAAAAAAAAATCCATATGAAAGGTAAACTATTATTAATTTTGAGATATTTAAGTAATGAGCTTTTGACAGGTTTCTGTTTGGCTTTGTTTCCGTTAGTTTACCAGAGAAAATAGTCTTATGATGTGTTTGGGTTGTTGTTTTTTTTAGTGGGATATTCTGCAGTTGCTCTTAATCATGTCGTCGATTTTAAAGAAAAGAAACAGGTAATTTCTGTTCGGTTTATTTGTTCTTACTGTTAAATCTACGTGCCCCTAAATACCTTTGTCTTTAAAATGCCAATTTAGATGTAAATACACGTTTTCATTGGTAACAGAAATTCCATTTTATAATTCAGTATTGTTGCCCTGGAGTTAATTTTTAATATGATCCACGAACTGTCCCTATGAAATAGTTTTGTTATCATGGTAAACTTATTTTTAGAATTGGGACACAACTTTTGTTTACATTCTAAACAACCCATTATATTGTGAATAACTTTATTTTATCCTCTCTTAAGGAAATTGCCAAGCCAGTATCTCCGTCAGAGTTGTTTCCATCTTTACCTGTTGTACAAGTATGTTTAGTTACATCCCATTTATGCATTATTATTGAGTTATAATCTTTTTCTTGTGTTTATCTGTGAGATTCTGTGTATTACATGTTAACTAAAAATGAGAAATTTGTCCATTGCTTGATTCTTAAAACTCCCAACATTGGAAGAATGATATGCTCACATTAGAGGAGGGTCTATTCTTTATTTTAGAAATGATTAAAAAAAATGTGTTGTGTGAATTTTGAATCATCTTCTAGTTGAATATTCACAATGAATACTCTTGAAACTTAAGCCTGAGTTTTGGAAATTTCTTTCTCATTTTGATGCAACAAGATTTGGATAAAACAAACCAAGTCTGTATTTTGAATCACTGATGTACGTTAATTCAGGAAATGCTTTTGCTTGCAGTTGCAGCTTGATTGGGGAACCATAGCGGTGGTAATAAAACATGCTCAGTTTTCTGCATGATATTCATTTTTTCTGTTGATCCCTTCCTCAGAGAAATACACTAAGTCATTTTTTCAGCAGGCCAGATAGAATATCCAGCATGTCAATATGAAACAACAAAGTTAGGGAATTTTAACTACAGGCTTCTAGAAACTTCAGTGTAGGCAACAAATTGAGCAAGGCACCATTTTCTTTTTATAGTGGACAGAGTGAAAATCAGCACAAATTCTTGCTTTGGAACTTTTTAAGTCTTGAATTATTTTTCCTTCATAGGGGACATCTAAACAACTCAAAGTCTTAACCCGTCTGACCCTTGTTGTTTCTGATCCTTCCCACTGTAATCTCTTGGTAAGTATATTCAATATATCAATTTTCCGAGTTTTATTTTCTTCTCAATGAAAGAATGATACTGTGGAAATCGTGTAGGGGAAAGCTTCGTGGATTTCATAGGGTACTCAGTACTGATATCTCAGGTTACCTCTTTAGATACTAAAGCAATTGTGAAGGGATGCAGACTTAAAAAACTGGATATGGTTCTGCTGATCATTTGTCAATATGGGATAGCAGTTCTGTTCTTGGTCCTTTTCTTTGGTATCTGGATTTCTGTGTGTATACTAGAATGCTGTGAGCAAGTCCTGTGTCTGTTTGTAACACTACGTTATTGAGGGAAAAGCTGTAAGTGCCTAGCTAGGTGGATGGGACTAGCCCCAAAATGACTTCAGAGAATTGCTTGCAGCAGAGACCTATTATACGGTTAGATGATTACTGGCTTTGTTTTAGTACTTGAAAACGGGAAGAGGTTTTTCTTATTATTACTTTGGTCATAATCATTGTGCTTTGTCATCTGCCAGAAGTCAAAGCAGTAATTGCTTCCTCCTTTTGCAGAGATCAACGTCTTCAAATATAAGGTTATATGACATCATAGCGGTATTTCCAAAGACTGAGAAACTGTTCCACGTAAGTACAATCTGATCGTTAATGCCAGTCCTATAACAACTTATGGTGCCTTGGACTGTTTTGAATGCATGCATGGGGCTAATTAAACAATGTAGGCTCCCTGGTCAGAGGACAGACTGAAAGGTTGGGAGAAGTTGCAGGAGGGTAAAAGGCCTTGGCATGACTTGTTGGAGTCTGAAACGTCTGCCTGGTCAGGGGACTTCAATGCCCTTGCTCTGCAGTTTCATGTATCTGTTTTTGTACTGAGAGTGAGGAGAGAAAACATCATTTACTTATTTATTTGAATATTGTCAGCATGTAGTAACATTCTTTCTTGAACTGTTTAACTTCCCAGACTCTTGACAGATTCCCCCCAAAGCATTTGCTGTCTTCTGTTAGCACTAATTGTTTCTGGTCTCTGAAATGCCAGGAAATGTGGGAGAATTTGAAAGGAGCACTCAAGTGGTGTTCTGAGAGTTACCTTCTTTCTTCTAGTCTTTCGTCTTGGAGGTTTTTCCAAACAAGTAGTTTATCTTTTTTTTTTCTTTATCTTTTCTTTTTATTACTTTGTCTCATTATCTTTTGCTTTTCTTTTGCTTTAAAACGCAACTAGTTCTGGTTGTCATAGCATCTCAAGAACAGATAAAATAAATTTTCCCAAAGTATGGCTGATTAAGCGCACCAACCCTTGTTTCATTGCCAGACTGGGATTTTTGGTTTTGTTTTGAATGTTCAAGTTGAGTGAGAGAAGCTTCACTTCTTTGACTTCATGATATGTTTGTTACTTTGCCTGCCAAAAAGAGCACTGAAGCTGTACAGAAGTAGAACAGCCTTGGGGGAATACACAAAGGGCAGACTGTCATTTTCTCACCCAGATTTTCTCCTGGCAGTTCAGAGAAAACTTCATACTGAAAACAGCCTCCACAACATTTGGGAGTTTTTAAAGGTGTTGCTATATCAGTGTTACTAAACAGATGCTGGGGTTTGTAGTTGTGGAAGTGCTCAGAGTGTGCTAGCGAGAGGAATGTGAGCCACTTTCAAAACCTTTGTTAGGACTTATGTGATATTAGCCCAAGACTGCTATTTTTTCACACTGGTTTACATTACTAGAAATGCAAATATTTTGCACCAAAAAAAAATCACTCTGTGACTTCTGTGATCTTAGAAAAGCAAGGTGTTGCAAGTGTGTTAGACTACGAATTGATTTGGTCCAGTTCTGGTGTACTACTGCAGGAGATACTCACTGTTGCAAGGTGATACCTAAATACCATTAGGTGCAGTAATTCTTCAGCTGTTACTAATGGCACCAAACATCATATCGTTCTATTTTTCCCATCCTGAATAGACTCTTCCTGTCAGAACAATTACTAGTTTTTAAACACTGTCCAAAGCAGACTGATAATCAGCTCAGCCTGTGGGGTGATAGGTTAAAGCTGCATCCTAGTCCTGATGAGTACCTATTTTATCACATTAATATGTTATTCTTCTGTTTTTTTTCTAAATTTTTTTTTTTTTGAAAACTTGTTAATGAAAGTATGAAGCAACAGGCTATATAAGAAGGTGGACTTTGAAGAATCTTTCAGCAGAAGAACTCAAACATTAATTGTAACAGTGACAAGTTAATTAAACTCATTTCCAACTGTTTGTTTTTTTTTTTCCCTTGCAAGACATTGGGTCTCTTGGAATGTGCAGGAGTCAAATAACTTAAAAGACTTTTGGTCTCTACCCTCCATCTTTTTTCTTCTGGGCTATGGCAACAGGGTAGAATCAGGGTTCACACCTGATGACATGCATGAGCTGGAATGGTAAAGAAGGGCAAGGAGGAGCTTCATAGGAAGGAAGCAGGATTGTCCATGAGCCCCTCTTAATTTCTATCATGATCGCAGTGCAATCCTGGGGAGGAAACCCAAGTTACTGGGGAGGAAACCCAAGCATGTTTCTTTGAAACTGCGTAAGGTAAAGACCTTCATCCTTACATGTTCAAACTCAGAACAGGTTTGTATGTTTGTTTTTTGCTTAAAGCTTCAAGGTTTCTAAGTGTGAGTGGAGAGCTCTGTCAATTTTGTAGAGGTGTCAGCAGGGAGCGTCTGGCACATGGAGTCTCGATATATACCTCTGGCTCTGATGACTAAGATCTTTCACTGTTAAAGATAAAACCTTGTAGGGTGGATCTTGCTCCATAAATTATGTTTTTAAATTGGCTGTTGATAACTTTGCATTACCTCAATAGCATCATTTTTCTCACCAACAATTTGGCACTTAGTTTCTTCTCCACAGAACAGGATTGTTCATGTGTTTGTAAGACATATGTGACCATTGGAGATGTGCTTTAATTTTAGCATGGCCTAAAATAGTCTGTGCCTTGTCACAAGCAAAGGAAGCTTTCCAGAGACTGAGAGGGGCAGTGATGTGTACTGAAAGATGTGATCAAATTCTATGAGTAATTTGTATCCTCAGGGGTGTGAGGAAGCTCTGTTTGCCAAGATAATTGTAGAAAGTGCTTCTTTAAGGCTCTCGAGGAGGATTGTTTTGGGCTGTAACTGGAATGCTTACTCTGTGCCAGTGTTAAGGTCTGGCCTGTTGCTTTTCAAAAATGTTCTAATATTCCTGTTTTATTCCTGTTAGTTCTGCCTGCTGTTTGCAGGTAACTAGCAAATAGCCACTATCTACAAAACCTTGCTTATGTAAGTCTGAGGGTGTACTGCAAACCCAGGTTTCAAAGTTTATTTGTAAAAATGTTTGCCAAAGCAAACCTGACTGTCTTCAGACTGAGCACTGACAAATTTATTTTTTTGGCTGTCTGCAGTTTCCCAGCAGATGGGGCTCTTGCCCACGGTGTGGCCAGGGAGGCACTGGGCTGTGCAATCGCTCCATGGTGTTTTCTGCATGAAGTTTGTGCACTTCACATCCCTTTAGCAGACTGGCTAACCTTAACCTGCCTATGTGTGTGACTTGTCCAGCAGCCAAAGCTGGGCTGAACATTGGATCGTTTGGAGAAATCTTCTTGCCAACTTTCCGTGCATTTGGGTATTCCTCTTTATGGGGAAGTATGACTCTTAATTTTGTTTTTCCTCAGTGGTGCTTTCTGATGTGTTCTTGTCACTGGAATCCTGTAGTTATCCTGGCATTTGGGTCACTCCCTTTCCCACTGTGCTTAATTTGCAAAATGGAAAAGAGTTTTACAGTGTTTCTGGAGCTAATTAGGAAGGCTTGTTTTCTCATTGCACAGGGCGACTCGCCTGCTTCTGGTGTGTATTCTTGCTTTCCTTCATTTTTTGGCTTTCTCTCTTTCCTGAATTTCCTGTGGCCTCACTGACATCTTCTCTAGGACATGAGTTCCTGTAAATCACTTCTGTCTGGATGGTAGTTTGTACCCCACATAGGAAAAGGATTAAATATGGCTACAGAAAGGCTAAACTTGCATTTTCGACTTGTGTTTGTAGTAGATTTCAACCAGTGTCATGCTTAACAGAGTTGGTAAAGGTAGGGCATGCAGATAAAGGTTAGCTTGAATGGCCTAGTACAGACAGTTTAACATCAAAAACCTTGTGCTTGACAGGATCCTTGAATCGTCTGGTTGTGTGGTGTGGGTCTCTTTTTCAGGAGAGGAGTGCTATCAACAGCTAAGAAACATTCCTGAAGCTGGGCCTCTGCTCTCATCTCTGTCCAAACTTCATGTGAACAAACTGGTAAAAGGTGAGGTTGCAGAGCTGTAACCAGCCCTGCATTAGAGCAGAGTGCAGCCACCCTGCAGCCCCGCTGCTTTCATGCTGCTGCAAAGAGGGATGAATGGCTGGCACCTGGCCTAGGGGTATTTGCAGCAGTTGCTGGCAGGTTTCTGAATGCAAAGTGTTCCCCTATACATAGAAAATTCTTTTTGAACATCTTCAGCAAACTATCTTCTTTGTTACAACGCCACTGACAGACATTAATCTGGTTCTGTGTAATAACCTTTACAGGGTAGGCATTATAATTCCTACAAGTCTTGTGTGCATGAGATTATATGTAAACGAAGGGCTCCCTTTTATGTCCACTTAATTTTCTCTGCGTGTCAGTGTGGACTTCCTCCACGCTTTGTTCATTCTTTCCCACTATTGATACAGAGTATAAATTATGGTGCGATTTCAAAGCTAAGCTTTTAAACCTCAGGTTTAAACCTCAGGTGCCACCCTGAGCCTTCTCCAGAGACAGGGTTTTCAGAAAGGGTTGTATCTTTCCCGCCCAGCCGGGGAGGTGAGGCACCGTGGATTGGACCCAGTACAGGTTATGTGGCAGCACCCATCACTTTCTAAAATTGTGCTTCTGTTTTAGTCTCTTCTTGGTTGTTGCTGGTAGAATCATAGAAGCATCTAGATTGTAAAAGACCTCTAAGATTAAGTCCAACCATTATCCTAGCACTGCTAAGTCTACAACTAAACCATGCCTCAAAGCACCACATCTACAGGTCTTCTAAATACCTCCAGGGATGGGGACTCAACTACTCCCCTGGGCAGTCTGTTCCAGTACTTCACAACCCTTTCAGTGAAGACATTTTTCCTAATATCCAACCTAAACCTCCTTTGGTGCAACTTGAGGGTATTTCTTCTTGTCCTATCACTTCTTGCCTGGGAGAAGAGACCGATCCCCACCTTGCTACAACATCCCATTTGCCTCCTTTTCTCTAAGCTAAATAACCCCAGTTCCCTCAGCTGTTCCTCATTGTCCTCTAGTCCCTTCACTGGCTTCGCTGCCTCTCCCTGGACATGCTCCAGCACCTGGATGTCTTTCTTGTAGTGAGGGGCCCAAAACTGAGCACAGTACTCGAGGTACGGCCTCACCAGAGCCAGGCACAGGGGAACAATCATTTCCATGTCCTACTGTCCATGATATTCCTGATCCAAGCCAGGATGCTGTTGGTCTTCTTGGCCACCTGAGCACACTGCTGGCTCATATTCAGCCAGCAATAATAAATAACTGGTAATAACACATTGTAAAAATACGTAATTGCTACACTACAGTTAGAGAACGAAGGGTAAGGCGCTGTTCCTGGGCTGATCGCTTTGTAAGCAGGGATTGTCCTTCATCAGCTACGAGTTCTTCAGCCAAAAGCCAGCATTGCTTTTGCATGTCCTGTGTCAGATAAGAACAAAGCGGGAAGTCTTGCCTTTGTGTAGTCATTATTTTATTAGCAAAGTAGTTCTGTAAGTGAGAGAAGGCTTGGGTTTGGGGCCTGAAATGCTCAAGCTTTGCACCAGTAGCCCTGCTGGTTTATTGTCGAATCTACAAGGCACAGCAGTTCTTCACTTTAAAACTAAGCTCCCTATGGAGAGACGTTTGTTGCATTAAGAAATTAAGGAGAGTATCAGTGCACCTAATGTTGATTACTTGTTTTTTGGCGTATCTAATAATCTGTTCTGATTTCTTTGCTATAGATCGCTTGCACAACTCTAGACGTGGATCTAGTATGCATAAATGTAACAGAAAAGCTGCCGTTCTACTTCCGAAGGCCCCCTGTGAATATGGTAAATTTATATCTAAATTGTTTTCTTGTTATTAAGTTCTGTATTTAATGTCAGCCTGAGTTGAATTCTCTGCAGTTTCCCTCCTGCCATTCCCATCCAAGTGGTTCTTTTTATTTTCTCGCATAATCTTTAGTATTGTTTTAGATGTTGTTCACTTCAAGGCCTCCACTGCAGCATTTAATACACAAGAATGTGTTTTTTCAATTCCTCCTTTTTGTCCTCCACTTATGGAGGCAGAAGTGGTGTTTCCGAGAAATAGAAACAACCTTAAGGCTACCGCTATGTGAACAAGGGAGTTGTGGTGGTGTTGCTGACGAACCTACCTCCCAAACCAGAAGTGATACAGCTGCATCAGAATAAGCCTGTGATTTAAATGACAGGAGAATGTGAATGGCAGTATTAATTTGGGAGAAGGATGTTGCCTCAATTAATTTGAGGATTACTGTATTGAATCCATATTTAGAGGAATGTCTTGGCAAATAAACCAAATGTGGGATTGCTAAATACCTGCTGTGGGACACAAGTTAACTGTCAGCATGTATCAAATATTTTGTTAATGCAATTTTGCCTACTGTAAGTGGCTTGCCAGAAAACTTAATCTGAACGTGCAGTTAGGTGAACTAGTTTTTTTTTTCCCTCTGAGTCGGAGTTTGTTCCACATGGGCATTCTTGGCTGGTGTAGTCTTTAGTGGTTTAAAATTTAAAGCTGGAATTGGCCAGAAATCCTACTTCTGTCTTCTAGAGAAGTTTTGACCTAGAATAAAAATAAACAATAAACTAGTTGAAACTGTCTGAAACAGAACAAAAGTAGCAGTTTTGAATTCACCACAGGCTGGGAATTTCAATATTCCACTTGGAACAAAAAATGTTATGTGAGATGTTGTGTGCAAATACCACCTAAAATTCTAGCAGCTGACCCAGATGAAGAGCTGGGAGGCTCTTGAAGCCCTATATATGCTGATATTCCTTACAAGCTAATTCTCAGCATCCATACTCCCTACGGCAAGGCAGTCTGTCAGACTGGTTTTGTGAATCCTGGGGCAGTCAGTTTTGGTTGTTATGATGCCAGACTGGCAGGCAGCTGGAGTGGTGGGGATGAGGTTAAAAGTCTGTTTACCTTGAAACTGGTGAATTGCCATCACCTGTTTTGATTTTGATAAATTCAGGCTTTTCTTCTTGTCTGCAGATGTTGGGCCAGTAAACCATTTGTGTACACAGCTTCTCCTCTGCTTGCATGCAGAGGTTATGCCTGGATTAATTCCATCTGTTTTCAATTGCTGGACTCTCTTACAGTATTAGCATTGCAGCATTTTCTAATAATATGAGTATAAAGCACAGAGCAACGTTTCAGGCAAAGGTATTATAGGCCAGTGAACTAGCTTTGAATGGTGTCTTTATCACTAACTCACTATGTATCCTCCAAGAAGTTGCTTAACCTTTCTCAGTGCTTGCAAAAACAGCAATACAAGGGTTTTGGTGCAGTACTTTGACAGACAGCAAAGGATTTTAAAGCAACTGAAAATGCATTAAGTATCACTGTTTGGAAACTCCTGTGAGCCATTGTTTTTTAAAATTGTCACAAATACCGCAGTATCCTGTGAGACAGAGACAGAACCTCATTGCTGCTTTTATGCAAGGACAAATTCCTCATTTGCAAGACGTGGTTACTCTGGGAAGCAGCGTTCTTCCTTATTGCAGGCAGTGAAGCTGGAGCAGGATGGTCCTGAAAGTTTCCAGACTCATTTCTAATCAGCAGGGGTTACCTGCCTCCTCTACTCTGTGACAGTGGAAAGCCAACTACAACTAATAAGTAAATGGTATTTGATTGTTAAACCTCATTTTTCTGTCTTCCCAAGATTGAAGTACACGTACCTGGTGTACAGTGAAACCTCTCCGCCTCCCCTCCCTCCACATTTCATGCAAGGCTGTGTTCCTGCTGGAACAATTCCTTCTTCATTTTTTCATAACACAGTTAAAACTGAGAATAAGCTGCATCAATAATAGACAGCAGTTGTTAGATTGTTTTGCTTCTCTCCTTTTGATTTTTGATCACTTTCTTTCATGTGAAGGCAATAGATCGAGGCATTTACTTTGAACTTCTTTACACGCCTGCCATCAAAGACTCCACAATGAGAAGATACACAATTTCAAATGCGATCAGCCTGATGCAGATCTGCAAAGGAAAGGTAAGCTCTCAAAGTGAAAGCAAGCTAATTAATCCAGTTCAAATTCTTCTGGAGTTGTACAGACCGAGCCATTTTAAATTAGTTTGATGCTGGGGTTTCTGAAGCTCCAACTGAATCTTTGCCTGCTAATACAAGGACACAACTATTCTGGCTCCAGATACTTCCAGCTGTGCACTGCTGCACGCTTTCTTCTTAACTTGTCAGACTGCTGTGTTCTTTTTTCAGAACAACCTATCTGTTAGTAGGGTATGCAATACCCAGAACAAAAGGGAAAAAGTGGATCTAAGGTTTGCACTAGAGCTGAAATCCATGCATCTTTTTGAAATTCCCCACTTCAGATTTCTGACTGACCAAAAGCTCTGTTTGAGAGGGTAACTCGAATATGGGGGGAAAAGAATAAGAAGGGAGAAATCTTGTTTTGTTTAACTGTTAGGAAATCCCCAGTGTACAAAACAGAACCAACAGCTTGCTGGCTGTAAGCCAGGGCTTTGCTACAGTCAGATCAACTACATTCTTCCCTGCTACTGAAACCAAGGGAAGAAGTAATCCTTGCAGCTGAGATGCCTGTACTCCATTGCTTTCATACCTCACCTCCTCCCAGGCCACCAGACTAAGCTGCTTGCCGTGTGGGTCCTCTTAGGCTAAATGCTTTTAACAGAGAAGCATATCATGATACATACACAAGTCAAAAGAGATTGTAGCACCCAGCACCATTACTGGAAAAGGCTCTTGCTGCACTTAGCTGGTCCAGAGAAGCCCTGCAAATCTAGTCTGAAAGGGGATGTAGAGCTTGGAAGGCCAATTAACAGCAGATTGATCATTACTGCGGTTCCCCTTGGTGGCCTATTTTGTAGAACAGTGGGGTGAGTCAAACGCATGAATTCCCTCGGTGCTACAGAACATAGCAAGTACTCACATGGCCTTCCCTGAGAAGCCCAGCTCTGGGAGTTAGCCGTACAGAATACTCGTTTGGATATAAGGTTCATACACACACACAAAAACCTTTCTTGTAGGATTCCTTTTTGCCAGTGCTCCTCTTTCCTCTGTGCAGTTGAAGATGTTTCTCATGTGGCTGTTGATTTGTATAGCACCAGTTGAGTTAGCATCACAGACAAGCGAGTGAGGCATCCGGACCGTGTACCTTTTCCCCCTTTTTTTTTTTCTGCAGCTGTCAATCTCATACATCATTTGTGCCTGGAAGGTAAATAGGCTGGAGCTGGACACAACAATTTGTTGTTAGCCACTGGAAGAGTTAGGAACGGACTGCTGGTTTGTCTTCATTTTTTGCCTCTGGGCTCAGTACGTTGCAGGCCAGCGGAGGTGGTTATTAGCCCTTGCTGGCAGTTTGTCAGTTATGTAAAGGCCCTCTTCTACCGAGATGTGGTGAGGCTGCTCCATAGCCTGCTTGCACTGATGTCTGGCACATCACTGTCACAGGCTGTAACCTACAGTTGCTGAGCTTATAGCAGCTTTTGGAACCTTTTATTCCCCTTCTGTTGCATTAGGGCAGAGAAATTTCCAGAAACTTACTGGTCAGAAAGGTGGCCTTGAGCAGAATACCTAAAACATGATAAAATGTGCAGGGAACAAGGGAGGGACTCACAGTGCTCCTTCACCTCCCATGTTTTGGTAACTGAGTGTGGGTGCTGCACCCAGAGCAGTGTGCTGGATAGCTGCTGTCTCTTTACGCGAGGAGGTAATGTTTCACATTTGAGTTCTTCCCTGTAGCTTTTCTTGTGGATTTGATTTTGCCTGCTTCTCTTTCATTCGCTACCAGTGCTTTCCTTGTCTGCTCTTGTTTCTTACCCATCCCTTAACTGGAAGCCAGCTGCCTTGAATGGGCCAGAGCAGCAATGCAGCAGTGAGCCGCAGTCCTGCGTGGTTGGGTTCAGGATGGCACAGCTGCTCTGGGAGCTCTTCCGAGTCTGGAAGATGGGAATTGGTTGTTACAGCTCAGAGCAGCAGACTTAAATTTTCTCAGTGAACTCTTGCAGTCAGCACCGCTGAAGCTCAAAAGCACCCTTGGGATCTGTAGTACAGTCATTTTAAAGGTGAACTATGCAGAAAGAAGTGTCCAAGGCTGAGTGCTGTTAAGTCGCTTTGATGTACATATTACTTCTGCTTCTGGCTTTCCGTATGCTCAGGCAGAGTTGTCTGTCCCATCCTTTCCTCCTTGGCACACGAGGAAACCTTGGGCATAGTGTAAGCAGTGCAATCATTTCCATGCTAACAGCTCTTCTACGGTTGGAGTTCCAGCTGTGCACAGAGCATTTCCTTCCAGTGCCTGCCCTGCTCTTTTTGCTGGGGAGGCAGCAGGACAAGCAGAGCAGTGCGGGGAAGGGATCAAAAGCTCCACCTTGTAACCGAAGGTGGTGTGATGTGTTGGTGGTACTGACGTCAGAGAGGGAAATCTTTTGCTGCCTCAGTACCAATTCTCATTCCCTCCCACTCAAGCAGGAATTCCCAAAGCTTTTTATTTGATATAAGAAAAGGTGCAAGGAATTTTTTTGCTGCTGCAGAGTTTCCACCTGCGCAAAACAGTCTTCCCCAGGGTGAGCATCCGTGGAGGTTTAGCATTAGAAGAGCGCTGGCAGCTGAGCTGTGTATCTGCCAGCCCCTGAGCGTCACACGCCTGTTCTGAGGAAGACCTGAGTGAGAGAAGGGAGGAGGGCATCTTTTTGCCTGGTGGTTTTCATGGGGGTGCAAGTGTTGAGGAAAGTCAGCATATGGTGTGAATGGGCTACCATTGCCTGGCTGCAGACTGGTTTCCACCACCCGTGTGAATTTGATTAAGGGGCTCTTCATAACACAGTGTGTTCAACTGTGAGTTTCTTCTTTAACCCTAAAGTCTTCTGGAAGAGGTACAGGTTCACGTGTGCTTGCTCAATACCATCACTAAGTTTTATACTGCTTAGCCTATCCCTATAAAAGGTGCAGTGCTTATTCAGCTCAGATCTCCGCGTGAGAGGTTCATAACTACAAGGGAGAGCTGCTCCCTGTGGCCCAGTGGGGTTGGGAAGATTGCTAGGGTTTATTCATTTCTGCAAAATAATATCCGTACCTGCCTAGAGTTCACTTCATCTGGGGGCATCAGACACTTTGGTAATTAATTGGGCTGTCAGACTGAACTTAGCTAAGGCTACTGAAGTCTTTGCTGCTTGCAGATTTTCCATTTCTTGATGCTGTCTGACAGATGAGCGTTCGTTCTCTTTTGTTTTACAGAACATCATCATATCTAGTGCAGCTGAAAGGGTAAGTCCTGGCTTTTTGTTGAAGTTGAAACAATTTGATGATTTAACTGCATCTGAAAATACAATAATTATATAAAACATAGAAAAAAGTGTAATTTTAAATATGATTCCCGTCTTGTATGCTTTCAATCAATATGTTTTACTAACAAATCACGTTTATTTGTTTTTCCTGCTATGTTTTTTTCCCAGATAGGAACTCTGTTTTCCAGAACAAGTCTTTTCTTGATTTTTGTAGTGCATCTTCAGCAGCTTGCTGTTATGTAGCATTTAATCTCACCTTCTTGACCTGACTGCTTCCCCATATAGCCCTCTCCTGCATACTCACGCTCTCTCAGCCTGTATGAGAGAGCATGCACATATCCAAACTTCTTTGTTTTATTCTAGCCTCTGGAACTACGAGGTCCTTACGACGTGGCAAATCTGTATCCTTTTTCCAATTCGAAGACAGCCATTAATATTAACAAGTGAAAGTTCAAATTGGTTTTGAAATTTTCCATCCTTTACACTCCTTGAACTTTACACAGTGATGCTTGTTGGTGACTAATTCAATGAATCAGGGCTCTGAGTGGGTGTGGAAGGAGCAACAGATCTTGGTCACAGAGTGGCATGAATAGTCACTGTACATAGTAATGTCTGAGTACAGCTATAGGTACGTTTTGTGTTGTGTTATGCATTGATATTTGTGTTGGGTGTAATTGGAGAAACGAATAAAAAACAATCATAGTTTGGGGAATAAAAATCAATGGACATTGTAGACCAACCCAGAAATCACTACTTCCGATCTCTAAGGTGCCAAATCTTTGACAGAAGAAGCTATGAAGTCATGCTTATGTCAAGAAAGCAAAAGTTCCTATCTGAGTACTGGTTACTTTTGTTCTGAATATTTCAGCCCTTAGTTTCATACATATCCTTAAATAAGGGATTATGTTCTTAATGCAGAGTATCTTTATTCCCTTTCTTTTAGGAATTCGGATGCATTCTTATTCCTCCCTGCCCCCAGGCATGTATCTGGACTGTCCCTCAAAGGGAAGGCGTGTGCTCTGAATCGTGAGAACCGTGTGGGAGGGTGTGCGGGCTGGAAGGATTTTACGCGTAACGTTTCCTTCCCCCTTATAACAAGCAGCGTGGCTCAACCCAAATTAACATACCTAATTTAGTGCCATCCCTGTTCAAGGTGGCTGGGAGTTTTTCAACATAATGCTTTTGAATCAGACAATCCCCTTTCCCACAAAGCTGACTTTTTTCAAGGCAGTTGCTTTTTACTTGTTTAAACATATAAAAATGTTCCTATGTTGACAGACTTTTCATTCCAAAATGACAGCTGCTTGTCCAGCAAAAAGCAACATTGACAGGAGCCTTCCAAGAGGGCTCCTGGGGAATTGCAGGCAAGAGAATTGGGTACCTCAGGTCTCTGCCTCTGGGTAACCGTATGCAAGATGTCACTTTGAGTTGCAGCGTTGCTAATTCCCAGTTATTTGTAGAGTAAGCAAATCTGCCATACAGCCAGGCTTCCTTGTTCTTTGTGTTCGTTTCTGTGCATTTTGATCCTGAACAAAGGTGGCAGAGGTCTGCTGTTTGGCCTGTCAGAAAGCGAAGCCAAGGCAGCTGTGTCTACCAACTGCAGAGCCACCATACTTCATGGAGGTAAGCAAAAAGCATGTGCAAACTTGTTTAGTTAACACTGGATTTGTTAAGCTAAGTTCGTGTCAGTGCATGTTTTCCAAAGAGTCTGAGACCTTACAGAGCAAGTCAGCTTGGGGTTTTACTTCCCCTGTTCAACACATGAAAAGGACCTTGTGCAGTAATGGTGTTTTGTCTTATTTTTGTTGCCACGCTAGCAAATAAGTGGTTAAAATGGTAGTGCTGTCTGTACCAGAGTATGCTCTTAACCACATCAAGACTCATAAGCTGTTTAGCCAAAACACAGGTCTGCCTGTTGTGCTGTGTTGTGAAAATGCCACTTCTTTCAGAAGGGGTTGAATGCTGATCTCCATGATAGCAGCAGAAGCTATGTCACTGTTTTGAAACACATGCATTCTAACTTTCTTGCATTTACCTTCTTGCACCATGACTACAGAAGCAGTCTGTCTGGTGTTCCTTTCTGATGTTTAATTATGTGGTCTGCTTCTGACTCACTTTTCGTTGTGGACCACTTCAAACTTAAGGCCAAATCTAAAGTCCTGAGTGTTTGCTACTTGGAAGGAAATGTTTCATACAGTATACCATGGCTTGAAGTGTTTTGATGAAACAAAACTTCCATATGCTCTCACCAGAAGCTCACAGTAGCTTTCTTCTTGTAAACTTCACCATTTTAGTACTAAGAAAGTAGAAATTTAACTTTTGGCCCCCTGCAGGAATCAAAAAGTTTCCAGTTGTATTATGTGTCTCAGTGTCAGTGCAGCAAAGAAATGTCTCAGTTTGTGTTCCAATCAATGTAGTCCCTCGCTTGGAATGTGACCCTCATTCCTCCTTCTCTACCTTCCCTTTCACATAGTTATTCATCAGTTCTTAGTGTTTCTTGATTTTTTTTTTTTTTTATAGAATCATTAAGGTTGGAAAAGACCTCCCAAGATCATATGGTCCAACCACTCTCCTACCACCAATGTCACCCACTAAACAGTGTCCCTAAGTGCCAGGTCCAACCTTTCCTTAAACACCCCCAGGGACAGTGACTCCACCACCTCCCTGGGCAACCCATTCCAATGCCTGTTGTTTATTCTGATAGCAATTTAACTTTGTGACTGTGTAGCTATTAATATCTGCCTCTGCCAGGATGTGTTGGATAGGTAGGTTCAGTCATCTCAGTAACATGAGTTGCTCTAAATTGGAAGCACACAGCAGAATTTGGCTTGCATCTTGTTTCAGTAGAAGTAGAGCTTGAATGTGCTGTAATTCCCAGCAGATAGCTTTGATTCCCTCTAGAGTGTGTTTCTATGAACAGGATTGTCCAGCTTGCTACTCATCTACATAGTTAGTGACAGTGTGTTAGAAGAATTTTTTTCAAGTTTATGTGGAATTTCTCAAAACCTTCATCTTTCTTTCTTTGAAGTTTTTTTTTTTTTTAAAAAAAAAAAAGTCACTTTGCTGTCCCCTAAAGAATACTAGACCAGAATAATTCAGCATATTTTTGGCAAAGGTCTTGCAGAGCCTCTCTGCTAACAAGAGTATCTGTAAGTAGTCTTGTCTACTTCAAATCTTCAGTTTTTGCAGGGAAGCCTCCCACTAGAAGTTTTGAAATTGGATTGGGCTCGCTAGGTTGTTTAGCAAATATATGAGGAGTTTGATATTATCACATAGTAGCATTTTATGGTAATGCTGAGGGTTCTGTAAATAAAATAATACTGAATACCATGAAGCCGCTTATTGGTGTGTATACAGAAGCCTCTGCCCATATAGCTGTGCTAGCACAGTCTGTTTAAGAATCCTGGGGTATGCGAATATGTTTATTTTTTCTATTTTTAAGAATGGTATGTTTTGCTCAGAAATACAGAAATACTTCTTGACTTGCATTCAGGAATGCATTCTTCTGTGGCTATGGAACTGATGAAGCCTGGCTTGCTGTGGTTTTGCATGTGTACCCCCTCAGCTCCTGCAGACCTCAGTTTTCCCTTAGGGTTGCTGTAATTCTGCACCCACCCTCAGATTTCCCAGTGTATCCCCAGGTCCTGCCCATGCAGGTTGCTTACCTGCTGTGTGTACCGACTGGCTGGCTGTTAAACATGTTGAATTGCACTTTTGGGCACAGACACCTGAAGTGAGTATGTGTTAAATGCAGTAGAGTGATTTTACTTGAGGTGCTACAGCTTCTGCTTGTATATTCCAGAAACTCGGAAGAGTGCCTGTGGGGTGGTGTACACGGTGAAGAAGCTTCGCAAGGTTGAGGAGGAAGAAACCCTGCCAGCCTGCAAAAAGGCTAAGACTCAAGCTTGAGGACTGAGCCAGTTGTCAACAGGAACTTCCATCCCGTCTTTAGCCAGTGCTAAATCTTCCCCCGCCCTCCAGCCAGCTCAGTTCCTCACTTGGTAATTTATTTAGCCCAGAGAGCTATTCTTCTGGTGTAAAGTGAGGAATGGGATTGCCGTGAGTAGTTCACCACATCTCTTGCTGGGCTTCTGGCCAAGGTCAGGAGGGCATCTCTCCAACCTGTTCTAGGTCTTCTGGAGTCAGCGCAAACTTGACAGAACGTTTCAAGCATAGAGAAACTTTCTATTGTACAACTGTGCTCTTTTTTTAATAAAAAATGTTTTAAAGAACGCATGCCTTTAAAGTTTGGCTCCTACAGTTTTCAGATTTTGAAACATGTCTCTGTATTAATTTTTACAACTACAAGTCAGTAAAGTTTAACGGCTGGCCTGAGAGGATAATTGTGCAGTAAAAAATGATCTGCTTTCCTTTCTGTTTTGTGACCTACAACTCTAAAGAAGATGCTAGCATCTCTCACTTGGTAGGAGATATGTTAAGTTGGAATTACAATAGCACTGACTGACCTGACCTGTTGGACACAGCTCCTACAGGCCATTCCTGTCCCAAAGCACACGAAACTGAACACGTCAGACAGTTGCTGCAGATGGGAAGGAAGAGCCCAAGGTTATGCTGAACGTGTGCTCAGTGTGGTACGCTGCAGTTGCAGTGTTACAGCTACTCACCTAGGCCTGAGCAGTCTCCACATTACATAAATGTTACTGCATCATGTCCCTTTTTCCATGTCCTGGTCTGGCAGTGTTGCCTCAGTGTTCATTTTGCTGCCTTTCTGTTTTCCTTCCTGTTACTGCTTCAGTAAATCTAATCTGGCTGCCAAAAAAGCAGTCATAACAGATTTGTAATCCATGGAGCCTTTTCAGATTTCTCCCAAAGTTTTTTCTTTTGACTAAATCAATATTAAAAAAAAAATGTAAGGTACTGTACTTAAGATACCCTTGAGCCAGCTTTACTCCAAATATTCCAGTTCTCCATTTGTATCTGACAACTAGCTGAGAAGTGCAAGCTGTAGCATGTAAAATACTGCAGAAATCTTGCAGTGGATTATCTCTGAGCTCTCGGTAACTGCACTAAGCAGAATGAGAACAAAGTTCTCAGTAGGCTAACAGTTCCATCAAATGCTGACGGGAGTCACAACAGCTTTTGCTTCATTGAACAAATAATTACATATTTTTTCCTTTGTTTTTATTTTGCTTGTTGACTTTGTGATATGAGTGCTTCATTACTGGAATTGAGATGTAATATATATAGTGGTTTGTCATTTATGCTCTTGCCTCCAAAATGAAGCTCTAACCAAACAATCAGTGGAAATGTGCCTGTTAGTGCAACTTTCTGTGTTATATGTTATTGTGCCTTGGTGAGGGAATAACAAACCTTGAGCATGATGAGAGAAGTTGTTTGGTGACTAGCATATGGAAGGAGGCTTTTGAACGATGAAGATATCCTACTTGTTACTTGTTTGACCTCCTAAAAAAAAAAAAAAATAATAATTACTCCCTGCATCTTTGCATGCATCATTTTAAGTAGGTACAGTGCTTCAGGAACTGTTTTGTTTTTTTTTTTTTCTTCTCTTTCCTGGAGTATTGTTCTGTCCCCTCTGGTGCCTGAACAATTGATCTGCTTATGAAGTTATGAAGATAAACAAAAAGAGTAGCCAGCACTGATGTCACTTCTGTTTCCTGCAAGGTATGTTCCCAATGTCCGGGTAATTGTGCAGAAACAAGAAGTGAAGCTGCTTGCGGAGAGGGACAGCAAGTGCAGACATGCTGTGGTTCTTACAGAAAAAATCATCTTCACAAATAAAGCCTACAGCTGGCAAGGTGACACTGACAAGTTACAGTGCTTGTGTGAGAGAAGTCTTGTCTGTTTAAAACTGCAGCTTCTGTCTAAGATAGCTGGTTGCAGATAGAATAAGCATTTCTTCTCCTTGTTCCTCTGTGGGGTTTCTGTAAATTCATTTCATGTCTGAAATTGATGCTCCAGTAATAAATACTTATTGCTGCCCACTGCTGACCATGCTTCATTGCCCAGGACTTTGTTTTGATCAGACTGTAAAGTCTAATGGCTAGAAGCCAACTTCACCAGCTGGTGAATGTTCATGGGAGCCTGTGGCATATTTCACTGGGAGGCTGCTCCATGAGGTGTTTGGACTTGAACTGAATGCAGCATATAATGTCCCAGTGAAGTCGGGCATCGATGTCTCTGCTGGTGGTACTGTTAAGATTGTTCTGCCTCTACTGAAGCACAGGGAGAGACGCCTTTCTTTCCTAGCAGGACTCCACGTCTTCCTTGGCTGGGACAATTGAAGCTGTCTTGTGTGCTCCACGCAGTAAGTACTGACTTGCTGAGGAACTGGGATTTTTAAATAATAGTAATAAAGCTGTAGGTATGTATCTTACTAGCTACTGAAGTATTGGCTTTATGTTTTTGTATGTATGTTTGTATATAAGGGAAAAAAGTTAGAAGCCACATTTTTCTAACAGTGGCAGGGAGGTAGATAAAGGGCTGGCTGCTCTGTGCAGCTGAGACATTATTTTTTTTTTGAGTTCATGAATTTTGCAGAAGCTAAGATGGGAACTTCAGTGAGAGACAGAGAAGTGCCCAGTGCATGTTCACTGCTCCATAATACACTCCAGCAAGTACAAAGAACCACTCTGTTTATTCTGAAATAAATCAGTACAAAATGTACAGAAAAAGCAGTACAAATTTACAAATATACATCATCTGTTTTTTTTTGCATTCTTCAATCATCAGGCTTTGTAGTCATCTAGTTTTAAAGTTCCTGTTCGCAATACTGTCTCCTCTCACCTTCATAACATTGCATCTGAATCCCGCAGTCCGTATGGTTACGTGATGGTTGGAGCTCTGTCCTTGAGTTCCATCAACTAGGATCGCCAAACGATGTGTATGGCCCGTTACTCAACTGTTCCTCTAAATCCACCTGGCATCTCAGCAGACCTTCTTCCCTGGCTCTCTGTCTCTTCCACGTACCACCACACACTTAACATATTTTTCTAATAGTGAGAATTTGGCAGGTACAAGGCAACAGTTGCAAGTATTAGCTGTTTAGCGCTATGGGAAGGCTTGAGGTAAGTTGCTAATGTAAGTAGTTGGTAATACTGCCATCTAAGTCAAAAGTGTTCATGTTACTGACAAAGATTGCATTAGAATTTAAAACAATTAAAAAAAATACATTAAAAATTACTTTTAAAATAAATAAATAATAAATAGGAATAAATAAAGCTGTTTTAAAACCAGTGGATTCTTAACACTCAATCTGCCATTTAAAATAATTTCTCTGCATGTTTGTGTCAGCAGTGTTCAGTGAAGGCATTTCAATTATTCCAGTACAATAAATATCTTCAATAAATATACTATGTTCAGAGCTATTTTCCTCCAGTTTCATACAAAGCATTTAAAAGCAGCAAAAAGAGAGTAGTCTGGTTTTCGTCTCTTCAAAACTTATTGAGGTGGACGCTCTTGTAGGAATTGTCTTTCAGGCTGTTGAATAGCTCTTTGGTGCCGTTCTGCCACTGAAGAACAAGATCCATAGGGGTTTTCCCTTCCTGGTTAAAATAAGCAGAGGAAGCAAGACTTAATTTCAGCCAGTGAATACTAAGTCCTTTATTCCTCCTGAAATATTTGTACAGCGCATCTGTCTGATGTGAGACCTTTCTGCACACGCGGGCTCAGCTGTACTCTCATCTCAGATCTGGGTCCTTTGGCTCTCCAGATCTAGTCCTGGTTGGTTCAACCTCATGGTGAGCTTTCCTTGTGTTTCAGTGGCAGTAAGCCACGATAGCAAATACTGTGGCTAGCACAGCATGCTGGTGTTTCTTTTGATCTAGTCTAAACTGATTAGAAGTACATTTAGGTGGAAACCTCAGTAAGCTACTCTTCTGTTTAATTGAGAATTCAGATAAGAGTTCGTGTTGGTTTAATTAGATAGGTTATGAACCACATCTGAATAAAACAAGAGCACCTTCTGTATGCAGACAAAGCCTGAGAGAGCAAGTCTTTTGCCTTTGGGGCTGTTTTTCCTCATTTTCGTACCCTGGTGAGGGATAATGCCCAGAGTGGCCTTGCTTTGTCTGCTTGAGCAGAGAGAAGGGGCAGTGCAGGTCATTGCAGGGGCAGATTTCTTCCTTGTCCCCTCCAGTTTTGACTGATTGCCAATCAAAAGCATCGATTCTCATTGTCAACTTGCACTGTCCCTGCTGGTGCTATTTTTTTGGATTTAGGGGAGAATGTGGTCTGTCATGTCTAGTATTTTAATGTGGTCACATGTCTGTTGCTGGTGAAGTGGCTATCAGCAAAATCTTGGGTGTTGCTCTTAAATGGAGGCCGATGCTATTGGGTGTAGCAGAACGGAGCTGTTGCAGACCTCCAGGGCTCTTGTCTCTGGTGGCTGGAACCCAGGAGCCGAACAGACAGCGAGGGTCTGTATGCTTAGATCTTTAATATATGATCTGTGGAATTAAATTAAGATGTGGTGGTGTTTTAAGCTGCACCTGATGGGTTCTGGTTTTAGAGTAGGTAATGCTTTTTGTGCTGCTCCCTGACCTCAGCCAAGTTATGCTTTCTCTGTGTCAGCTCTGCTTTAATTAACTCTGCAGTGATCTAATTAAGTCTGTTCACAATAGTCTCTTCTGGCCTGGAAACCTGTGAAACTGCTCTGAATGGGAAGTTTTGCTAAGCAGTTTGAATTACTTACGCAGTTCTTTATGGTCAGGTCCGCCCCATAGAGAATCAGGAGCCGGATCATTTTGTAGCGGTTCAGCCTGACAGCGTCGTGCATCGGTGTGTCACCTTCCTAGGGGTGCGAGACATGGGTCAGAGTCCGTCCTGCCATCGATGCCATGGTCCCGACCCCACAGCACCACCAGGGATTTCTGCAGGGCTGTGGAGCTGTAAATGGGGCCAGCAGCTCGGTGCTGCAGGTAAGGAGTTGGTGGCACTTACTCTGTCTCTGGCGTTGAGGTCTGCTTCGCAGGCGATGAGGTGCTCCCCGCAGTCGTACTGGCCTGTCCTCACAGCGACGTGCAGAGGCGTGCTGAGCAGCTGAGGTGGGGGAGAAGGCAGTCAGTGGCACGGAGCAGCAAAGGGCCACTCGAGAACGGCCACCAAAAATGATCCCCTTGGGTAGGGGTCAGCTTTCTGTCTAAAAAGCATCAGACCCCAGAAGAACATACCTTGTCTCTCGCGTTTCTGTTTACTCCTTTGTCCAGTAAGAACTTAACAACTTCCAGGTTTCCCCCCCGGCAGGCCCAGTGCAGGGCTGTAGATTGAAGCTATGGCAGGAAAAACAAAAATAATGTAATTCACCATGTTACCAAAAAAAAAAAAAAAAGGCAAACTTGATCAAATTTCTAAATGAATTCAAAGTCATTTTTCATGTAGCCTAACTTAAAGCACTTCTCTGTGGTCACTGTTCCTGTTGTTTCTAGTAGCAGCCTCTCTTGCTTTGCCCTTCACCTCCACGATGCCAGCTTTTCCACGCAGCTGGCAGGAGGGCAGCCGCCATTTCCCCGGCAGGTCCCACTCTGCTGGCCTCTCCTGCTCTTATGCTGCCGCCAGCATGGCTGCTGAAGTGAGGGGGGGCGAGGCTGGCCACTGCCAACTGGTTAGCAAGGGGCTAAGCAGAGCTGGGAGTGGAGGAGCTGGGAGTGGAGGAGCAAATAAAAACAGCTGCAAAAGCTGTGGATGCTCAGCTGTTCCAGAGGAGCGGAGGTCTCCCCTGAGAGTGGAGTTGACATCCTGGAGGAGAACGTACATGCTGTGCTGGGCCCTTGATAAACGCGTGGGCCTGTGGCATCTCCACCAGCTGCTCGTGGCCCAGCCTGGTAGCCTGAGCTCGGCAGTCTTGCCATACTTTGGGCCTTACTGTTCGAGGCCGTCTACTGGCCAATGCACTCCTCCGCTTCCTGCGATTTCCAGCAACAGCTTTGGCAAAGCGAAGCAGACACCCCCTCATGAAACCACTTCTCAGCAGTGTTATTTTAAGGATAAACTTAAAAGACACTCTAAGGTCTTTTAGTGCTTCTCTTTTAAGTGTTTCTCTTAGCAGTTAGAAAATAATGAGTAATTTTTTGGTAGTATAAGTAAATGGACATACCATGTCTTTCAGTTCAAGCTGGGCCCCAGCTTCCACCAACTTTTTCACCACCTCTAGATGTCCTTCAGAGCATGCCCTGTGCAATGCAGTGCGCTTGAACTATCAATTAAAACAGTGCAAAGTCAGATACCGAATACGGCACAAAGAGATCTCTTAAACTTTTCTCTCTGCCTCCCTGGGATGATGGCAAATACATACTTTATGCTGATTCATTTTCAAGAGTTAATACTTTTCAGACATGAAATCTACTAAATTTTAATAGCATCCTAATAGCAGAGAGCTGCCTACCTGGTATTTCAAAGAGTGTAAGGAATATCTGCAGTGTGACATTCAAATTTAAAACAATGCCTGTTGAGTTTCTCCAGCAAACGTGCTATGCTACATTTTGCAAATGCAGCTTATGCATTATGCAGTATGAGGGCACATGGCATTGTTTCTTTTTTGTAGTTCTGAAAACAAATTTCTTGTCTGTTCATTAGTAACACTGGAAGACCACCGATTTCTGAACATCAGGGTCTCCTAGTCACCAATAGCTTTCTTTATTATATCATATATCTTCTGAAGTGATATTAGTTTGGAGGTTCCCACTGGCCCCTCTATCACTACAGAACAGTATGGCAAATTCCCAGAATTTATTTACTTCCCTCCATTGTTTTTTTCTCCTCATAAGTGTGGAAACTACAAAACCTAGTGGTAAAAAGTATTTTTGAGCTGTAATAATCTCTTTTATGTAGCAGGTGTGAAGTAAGAAGAGAAGAGTGTACCTCATCACAGACATTCGGATCCCCTTTGTCAGACAAGTATTTTTCAATTACTGGCAACTTATTCTCCAAAGCAGCTCTAAAGAATGTGGGTACATCCACTGGCCCTGTCTGATGAAGAGAAATACACAGGAGGTAAATCTGAGTGGCACAAAGCCTCATCGGTCCTTTCCCAGAGGAAAGTACGTCCCAACAGAACTTACAATAACTTCTGGCTCGGGTTCCTTTAAAACAGGAGCTTTCACCTTCTTGCATTTCTTCTTCTTCTTCAGCTGAATAATTTTTTCAAGGTCCTCCAAGCTTTCAAGTTTTGATCTCTCCTCTAGTTTTTTCTTCTTCAGCTGAAACAAAGGAGGGAAGACAGAAAGTTGAACACCTCTGCCCTTCAGAGTGGCAGGACAGTGGGTGCTATTGTTTAGCCAAATCCAGTTCACATGAGGTGAACTTTGAAATAAGTTGGCTTTTGTTGCTGGTGGTTTGTTTTTGTTGTTCTTAACAGTTAGGGCTAATGGAGCATTAGAGCAAGTTGCTAAATTCTGCAGCGTTTATTCTCTTTTATTTTCCAAGCAGTACTGCAGTCTCTTCTGGCCCAACAACTTAAGAAATCTCCTGCAGCTTAGGCTCGGAAGCCCCTGCAGTTTTAACTGACTTCCACCAAGCGTTTTGCTTTCAACCACTTCTCTCATGCAGCCACTGATTTATTGTAACATAATCTCCTCTTTGATTAAAAAAAAAAAAATACCCTTAAGTGAAATGCAAGGTTCATGCCAATTTTAGCATTTCAGATGGCGTTACATTTTGGTAAACTACAGAGAATGTCCCCAGTGTCCTTGAAGGGACAGTTCAATAAATGTTTAAGACTACTTCAGGCCTGTATGTTAAAGCATCCCTGCATGAAGTGAGTATGGGGCACTGCTAGCATCAAAGACCAACGTGTTGCCTTCACTGAGGTCCATGGGGTGTCCGTGGCGTTGGAAGAGTGACTAACAACCAAGGGGTACCTCGTGACAAAGTCTGTCCTGTGGTATCTCTAAGGGTAAATACGCTGGTGAGACCCTGCCATATTTTTTCAACTAAATTCTGATTTAAGTTATGTCCACCTCTTCTTTTTGTCTGCATTTGGGGTTTGATCATCAACTTAATGGCACTCTGTTGGCTGAGTAGACTGTAGAAATCAACAGTGAATCCAAAAGATTCTTAGGACATTGTGGTTGTTTTAGGTAGAGGAACTCAAAAAAAAAAAAAAATCTGTAGCAAGTAATGGTTCCCTAGTTGAAGGTGAAGGTCAGTAGTTCTATTAATTTTAATATTTTCCACCTTTCTTTTTCAGAACAAAGTCTTGTTCTCCCTGCTAGTTAAACTTTTTAATTCCCGAATTACTTACATTTTTAAAGCCAGTTAGTTGTTGATTCAACATGTAATGTAAAATGTTATAGCTACAGTATTTTTAGAAAAAAGCATCAGTTCTTAAGGCTATGGAGAGAATTGTCATGCTGCAGGAATACAAAATAATATTCTTTTGTAGAGCAGTATCACTTTCATTTGTATTTTTTTTTCCTCAAAATGTGCTAGTAAGTACAATGCAGACTTTCTGTAAAACCAGTATTTTTGTGATAGATGAGGCTCCTGGTTTCAGCAAGTGCCCTTACCCCTTCCCTGGCTTGGCTATTTTTGGTGGCAGCCGCTAGGTGTGCAGGCTGAAGGTGTCCTGGCTGCATGCGTTTCCCCTCACCAGCAGCTGGCAGCCAGGGGTTTTGGGGAACGGGAGGTCCCTGGGGTTTCAGTCAGATTTTAGAGGGGGGGGAGCCTGGGGGGCTGCCTCATGGAGTCAGTGCCTGCGTCCATCGGCTGCAGGAGCCAGCAGACCTCTGCCTTCAGGGGGCTTCAGACCAACCTCCTTTGGCAGCGGTCTCCTGGGGGTTGTTTATCTAGCCCACCATGCATGTATTTCTAATTTGGAAAGACACAAAACTTCACGGGCTGCTGCAGAAAGTGCACGCAGGATGATAAAAGCCCAAGCAAAAGCCCAAGAGCCTACCTCTGCCTCTAACTTTTTCTCCTTCTGGTAAGCCAGATCTCCTCGGGTCAGTACGTGTTCAGAGACTGTCTTCAGGTCATCCTGCTTCTCTAATCTCACAGCAGCTTCATACTCTCCATTTTTAAAGTCCTCAGGGAGGAAGCTGCCAGTCTCCTTATCATCAGTTTTCTTCCCAGTCACCTGTAAAAGGAAATATAATGCAATGTAAGTAGCAGTTTCGTGATGGCAGCAGCCACCCCCTGAGAACCTGGATTAGCTAGGGGCTCATTACATGTCACTCCTGTCCTGCTCTAGGAGAGTGTGACAGACAGACTGCAGACCTCGCTCGGCCTGTGCCTACACTGACTGTGTGTGTGTGTGAATAGCTAGGGCAAGCTCGCTTGCAGGCAGACCTTCCACATCCACACAGCAACTCCCTGTGGGCATCTTCAGGGTTTGGGTCAAGATCCATGAGGCCGCCTCAGTGTAACTCCCTGCTTGACTGGCACCGAGCCGCTGCTTTACTGAAAAAAGCCATGGAGCCAGAAAGAGCATCCTTTTGGTTCATGGTGTTCTTGCATTTTCACTTGCCAGCATGTGTCAGACCCCTCAGAAAGAGGCTCTGTAAAAGGATCTGGTGGAAGGAGCCACCCCAACAGGCACCAGCGCCCTGCGAGTGCAGACCAGGGGAACCGAGCAGCTAGAGTGGGAGGAGAGGCTTTCTCCCTTGGGACCTTACAGCTTAATTGAAACGCATACAGTGCAGTTAAATCAGGCTGCTGAGTAATTTCAAGGCTGATCTTACCCATTGCTCTCAGAACCAAAGTCCCCACTTACGGCACTTGGCAAACAAGCACGAGGCAGTTCCTGTGCTCAAGCTGTGCGATGCTGCCCTCCAGCACAGCTTTGCATAGCTTTTAAAAATATTTTGGATGCTTGATTAAGTATGTTCAAAGAGATAACTTGTTAAACTTATTGGAGGCTGTGGTGTATTTTCAGAGTGGTTTAGTAGATGTATGTGCTCTGGACTGGCTTCCCATTCAATCACCCTTGTATAGTTGTGTTTGTTGCAGAGTTTAACACAGATAAATTGTCGGGGCCTTGCCAAAGAGTTTAAGACAGCATTAACTAATCAGACTTTATGTGAATTTCATCTCAACACCTGGGAAAAAAGGAATTCCTATATAATGTCCCACTGCTTTCCTGGATTGTTCCTGGTTTTGCAGTTTGATCATTGTAAGTCTGAACTCTGCAGTACAAGGGTTCCGTTATTTGTGGTGTGGTTTAGATATTATTTTTCAAAATGAACAGCAGTGAGCATCAGAACTGTTAGTGATGCTTAATGCTGGTTTACAAGTGGAAGGAAAATGCTTTGGTTTCCCTGCATTGCTACCTCCTCCCCAGTCTCTTATTGGATTAGAATTAGTCAGAGTGATTGTAAACCTAATAGCTTTAAAATTTATTTATTTTTTTTAAATGAATCAAGGTCAAAGGAAAATACACAGCTAAATTTTAGTCATTCTGTACTTCCTGGTAAATTATGTTTTGATGCAAAATCCAAATGACTACGTAGTTATACTAGTGGTGGGCCCCCTTATGAAGGAACAGTTAAAGTGAGAATATAACATGATAACATTTAATCGTATATACAGGTCTCGTGCCTAGAGCACAGTGGTGCTGGTAGCCTGCTCTGTCACCTCAATGCTCCACAAAGGTTGCCCCCCCTCTGCCTGGTATAATGACAGTCTATAAGGAAGGGTAATTATGAGTAAATGAAAGAAGATTGCACCTACCAGGTCTTCTACTTTCATCATCATCATGTCTGCCAGTGTTTGAAAGCTGTACTCCTCTATGGGTGAAACTCCCAAGTGCTCAAGCAAGCTCTGCAGGGACCACCACACTAGCTTAGCTTATATATCTTTGGGAGAACTGTGCTTGAATGAGATAATCTTCCAACCTGGGAATCCAAGTGTGCCCCGTGGACTTGCCAGCTGAGAGGTAGGCTCGCGCTCATTCCAGACATGTTAACTAGCCAGATCTGGTGTCGAGGCAGGGCGGGGGGGCGTCAGTTGGGCGAGGACGCTCGAGCCTCGCAGTCTAACCACACCGCGTATGTGCATCGGAATGAAATGTGAGCTCATCGTTCCTTTGGCAGTGACCGCACGGCTCAGCAATGCGAGTCATCCTGTGTTCCCAGTGCCCACTAGGACAGCTGTCTGTTGATATAGCATTATAACTTCATCTTCTTCTTTTTTTTTTTTTTTTAATTGACATTCAGATGACTGCAAGACGCTGGAAAGGGTAAGTGGCTTATGTACAATGCCTGTAGTCATACCTTCCTGATAAGTGGATTATGACCCCTCAAGTCTCGGAAAGCCATTCATTTCATTGCTATTTATTCTTGGATGGTAAACAGTTTTAGGGAAAATGACTTTTCTCATCATGATGGCAGTCTTCTATATTTGTTGGAAGGAATTCTCTGAATGGATTACTAAACCAGAATGATGTCTCTGGTGCTAAAAGGGCCTATGACATGATAAGTTACAATCAGTGTAAGGTCTCAGATCAGCAAGCTTTGCATTTTTCTGGGATGTTGTCAATGGTCATAAGGAAAATAATGAATTATATCCTATTAGGCCAAATAAAAACAAAAACCAACAACAAGCAAAGAAAGCCTCACATAATGCTCTTTTCTCAGGTGATATTTTTCATTTGAATATGAGAGAATATGGGCACAAAGGTGATTGTTCATTTTTGGCTGTTAAGGCGGGGTACAGACATAAACAGAAGTGTGTCTGGGGAACAAGGAGTTAATGGAGTCGTTCAGGAGAAAAATAAAGGGGCAAGCTTTCCTTGTGTCATGAATCAAAATAGCCTGGAAGCAGGCGAATGAGCGGCACCATAAGGCAATTTTAAAAAAGGAAGATGCACTAATCTTTGCACTTGAAGAGTGTGGATAAATGCCAAGGAAATCAGTTCTGTCATTCTGCAATGCTAGGAACCTCTATCTGGTGAGGTACAAGCCTGGCTGCTGGCATGCAAGTCACCTGGCTGAAATGAATACAAGCACTCAGGTGCTTCAAGTACGAACAACATGTGCTTCACCAAATCAAGATCTAACTATCTTGGGTGTTGTTTATCTCATTATCATCATTAGCATGCTATGTTCATGACACTGACCTTTCAAGGTGTCTCTCCTCTGAACTATCTACCAGTAATCCGAGTACTTCCAAACTTGTCTTCTAGTGCCCATCATACCTATGCCCTCCCTTTCCCTGAAATGAAGCTGGACATCAGGTGGTTCCTTTACTACTCAGAATATATATGACATTACAGGATGAGCCCCAGAACTAAAATAGAGTATGTGCCAGCAAGAGAAACTTTCAGAACATATTTTTCCAAACCCAAGTAGAGCCAGGATATCATTCTCTGAGAGTGGTGTATCCTGAATCACACGGCAGGGCTTTTTCTCACAGCAGTGCTGTGCTCCTGGTACATCATTCTGTGATAAGGGGCAGCTCTGCTTGGCTTTTTCTTGTTTCCACATGTGCAGTAACAAGTTACCTCACTCTGTTTTATTGTGTGACTCTTATCTGGGGGATAGCCTTGCAATCCACATCCCTAATAGGATGGCTGCAAAGATCTCTCCTTGTTTAGTGGAAACAGATCACAGCAGAGAACTGACATGGGAAGAGAGATGGTAGGGCTAGCTAAAAGTTTGAAGAATAAAAACTGTAAGAAGCTGCAAGATACCTTAGGTCCTGTTATATTTGAATACTGCTTTTCCTTTTCAAACAAACACACACACACAAAATGTATAAAAAACTGAGTCAGCAAAACCTAACAGAGCAGGTGTAAGAGGGTAAATCTTTCCCTGCAAACAGTAGGTGAATCCATAGCCCACATGAGCTTTACAGGAAACCTCGGTGTTCTGAGGGGAAACACAAACCCACTTCTCGCATCATGAGTCTACTCTGTGCTGCCAAAAGCCAATAATTAAAGCTTCCACTCCCTGCTGACTAAAGAGAACAACAAGGATTAAAAGTGAATCTTCCTTGATAATCCTGAATTTGTGTAAAAAGAATGGCACATACAAAACCACTTTAAATAAAGGCAGCAATCTAAATTAACCTAATAGTAAATGATTTTAAGCTAAATGTCATGTAATGCAGGTTAATCATTCCGAGATAGTGAAAATGTACAGATTCATATCAGCTAAGACTCTAGCCTGGATGCTTATCACTAATGCTTAATATTCGAGGGCAAGGTAGCATAATGAGCTTTCAACCTTGTTCTGGACTGTAAACACTTAGTCACCTTTCAACAAGTGACTTCTCGCATCTCTGTTAAGGTGGTAATAGCAGGTGGTCAGTGGGAGATGCGTAATGGGAATCTGGAAAACACTTGCTTGTCTGCTAAAAGATAAGGGCAGAGCAATGATCTGCAAGACGTAAAGCGATTGATATTGTCACAAAAAACTTCACAGTGAAAAAAAAAAAAAAAGACAGCATGGCGGAGAGGAAGCTACACGGCAATGCCTGTTCCCTGCTATCAAAGGAGAGATTGTCAGGGTAGCGTAAAGAATGTTTGTAAGCACTTTTTTAGAGAGGTTAATAGTAGAGGGAATGCATTATGTGTGATACAAATGATATTGCCACCTCCTGTCAAATGTATTACCATCGTGTTTTCAGTGCCGTCACTGCTGTACTTGGCTGCCTTACATTTTCCAGCCCTCTGCCCTTGGCTCCGTCCTTGCGCCCGAAGATGTTGCCCTGTGCGGTCCTGCTGTGCCTGGCTGTCCCTGCTGCCAAAGAGGCAAAGGTAGGAAAACAGGAGTGTCTGAGAAGTGATTCTGCACTGCAGAGGGTGTGAATCCAGCAAACCTTGTTTCATGAATGTGCAGTCATGGATAAATGCATACCCAAGATACACCCAAGGCAGCGTAACTTGTAGATTTCTCCTGGGTTAGGGATCTGTAGGTGTGCAATGGCTTATTTCTTTATCTGTATGAGCATCCACATGTTGCATATATTCACACACACAACAGAGCAGTAAATCATAGGATACTGCAAGAACTGTATTTGCTTCGTCCTTATTTTTAACTGTTTGTTTTCCATGAAAGGTAGGAAATATTTGTCTAACATAAAGTCTTTGATATTTATTGTCACAAAGCATAATATGAAAATTACATCATTCAGTGCCCTAACTTTTTCAACATTTTGGTATGTATGTATGTATGTTTTATCTAAAGTGATCAGGGAATTATTACATTATCTGTTTAAAATGACTTATAGACTTCTCATCAATTTATGTTTTTGAGTATAAGCTGCTAAAGAGAAACATTGTCTCCTTAGAAAAACAAAAAATAAAAAACCCTACTTCACCTAGGAATGTAAAGTTAGTTTTTAACTACAAAATTAGAGTATGATAAATTATTAAATTAACAGCAGGATGTGGTTAGAAATTCCATTTGTTCATATCACTTGTTAAAGAAATAAAGTCACAGTCTGGCAGGTTGCTGGTCTGGGCAGCACAGTCCTGAAACCCAAACCAGCAGTGAGTCATTAGTTGCATCACTTACTGTAGGGTTTAAAAAAAAAACCCTCCTCAGTTGACATGAAGGCTGGGGTTTTCACACAATAGGAAAAAAAATACAGTGATTTGTATTTAAAAAACAAGGGATTTTAACGTATCTGAGGCCTTGAGCTTTATCATGATGGCATGTGTATAAAATGTGTGAACTAGCTAATTCACCAGAATGGCTCTCAGTTAAGTGAGTGGAGTGAAAGTCTCCAGAAGGGTTGTTACCTGTGGTCAAAGGGGTTTATCTGCTGGATACTTGCTTGGCTGACAGACAGCAATGTAGGTCCAGGTTCTGCTTATTCAGCACACCAGTGCCATTGTTCTGTTCACCTTATTTCTGACTACCTCCTTTTGTGCTCAGGTAAGGACAATATTCCCTCAGCTGTAGCAACAAGGCTTGTTTGTGTCAATATGGAGTTGTCTAAAATGTTTGTCATTCACAAATACTGCAGAACAACTCCAGTCAGTAAAGAAAAGTGTATAAACTAGAGAACTGCAGAACACATTATAATCAGTGTGGTAAGGGCATGCCTTCAAATCCCGGTAACCCGGTCATAACCCAGCAGGTACCTGCACTGGCAACTGCTCTGCAGCAAAGCATAACCAGGGCTTTTGACTGGCAGCAAGGGAGAATTCACCTTCACTTCAGTGACATTTTTTGTCTTACTCTCAGTGTTTTATTTCAAAATATTGTCTATCTTAAAGCTTCCCGTTACTGAATCTGTACCTCTGCCCCACAATCTGTAAGTGCATCTATCCCAGTAGTACGATGCCTGTTTGCTGTGTAAATGTAAGGGGATGTTAGTTTGGGGAAAACTTCCCTCTGAAGTGCTTCACAACATGCACTAAACTCCTCCTTGTTGATGCAGAAGAAAATGCAGGTCCTGGCTTTGCTCTTCTTCACTCACATAGCACCCACGGCAGCTCAGGAGGTATAGGAGGGCTCCATGGGACAGCTGTGTCAGACTTCACGGGCTGATCCTGAGGAGCGATGGTGGCTTCAGCTCTGGGAGCAGCACTCTGCAAAGATGGCAAGTTTTGTGCCAGACTGCTTAAGCCAAATAACACCTTTGCTTTCTCTGGAGAACCTCATAGCCAAAGGCTTGTGCTTCAACCCTGAGATGACATTTGCAATGCTCTTTTGAATGCTCTCCAGAGTTCTTACTCTTTTAAGTCTGGGCATGGTATCCTGCTAACATCTACTTCTCCCTGAACACCTTCAAGAATTGCATCCAACTGTTTCATTTCCCTGCGGCATTGCATTACAGTACACATTGAGGTATTTACCTAACAGGTCTCTCAAATCTCTCTCCAGGCAGAATCAACCAAGTTATAGTCACAACATACTCTAGCAGAAAGGACCTTGGGAGGTCATCTAGTCCATACTTCTGCTCAAAACATGCCTGAGTATACTCATAGTGATTTCCTTCCTTTTTTTTTTTTTTTTTTTTTTTTTTTCAATATTCATTTGAAACTTCTCCTCTTTCAATTAATAATGATGGTCTCTCATTCTCCTCCCTTAGATGTCTATAAAGAGCCTGGCTCTGCCTTCTTTGTAACTTCCTCATGGTGCTACTAGGTTTCCTGGGACCTTCTCTTCTCCTAGCTGTACAAGTCTAATTCATACAGCCATTTCTTTCACAGTAAGTGCTCCAGCCTTCGACCATCTTTTTACCTCATTGTTTGGACATGTGATGAAAGTACCCAACGATGTTGGACCAGGAACTGATCCTTGTGGGAATCTGCTAGAAATAGTTCCACTCATTTACTCCGTGCACATTGAGACTGACACGTTGCAATCTGTCAGGGAGCCAGCTCTTAGGTCTTCCAAAGTGAATCCTTTTAATTCCATATAATGTGTGCTTTTTAATCATACCAATGATTAAAATATCATATGCTATGAAGTGAAATACTTTGGCAAGACTCAAGTAAACTGCATTAACATGAATGCGACTCTCAACCAGACCTGTCATCCTGTGGAAAAAGGCTTGTTTAACAAAGCCTGCTTTGCATCTGACCGTGGGGGTGGCGTTCACTGCATTCACAGGGGTTTGATTCCTTCTTGATAAACCTTTAGTTAATCCTTTCTCCTATTTTCCCAGAATTGCAGCAGGTAAGTTCTGTCATCATCTTCCATAAATTTCAGCCATTTGAAATGCCTTGAGGGAAGGGAAGGAAAGGGAAGGGAAAAGGAAAATGAAAAAAAAAAAAAAAAAAAAAAAAAGAAAGAAAAGATCCCCATCACTGGAGCTGGCTTGTGAGAGCTTTGAATGCAAACTCTTTGGAAGCTCTACCTCAGGAGGTTCCTATATTTTGTGAATAGAAGGGAGCTCAGGGAGTCAGGGCAAAAAAGAACTGGGTGGATTTTCCTTAAACATATGAGAATACTTTGGTAGAACATTGTTTGTGTAATCTCTTTACAAAACAGTAGTATGTCTCAACATCGGCCCAAGACGTGTTCAGCCTTTTTTTTAAAAAAAAAAATGGTGTTACCTGGAAAAAAGTAACATTTTTTTCTTTTAATATATCACAATTAAAATGTAAATGCATAAATCTACTTCACATTAAAGTTGCTGAAAAGCTTTTTGCCCTCATTTCACGGGATGAGGTTTCACTGGCAGTGAGATACTGCTGGATTTGCATGCAAGCTATTTTAAACAAATATGTCCTTTGATTGCCATACCAGTGACAGTAGAAAAGCATTGATGCAACTTTGGAATTACATTACTTCAAGTTACGTTGGTTGTCCTCTTGGGGCTAAGTATTTATAAGGGTAAGTATTTCTGTGACTGCAAACACAGATGGAAAAATCAATTTTCTCCTTTTTATTGATTTGCTACAGGTAGAGTGCATATACTAAAAATGCAATTTGAATTTAAATTTAGAGAAGACAGTAAATAAAGAAAACAATTGCAAAAAAAAAAAACCTAGTACCCTTTTCTCTGAAGTATCATAATAGGAGATAAATTTATGTCAAATGATGAACTGGGAAAAAAACCCTGTGCCCTTTGTAACACAAAGAAGCATTAAAGGAATCTGTTATGACACTTTGTCATGGATTTCTGTATTCTGTTTTATTTCAGGAGAAAATGTAGGGAATGCATGAAAGAGGAGGAAAGAGGAGCAACTGATCTAAATTGGTTTCTCTGGGCCTGCAAACTGCAATGTATTAATCTGCAGGCACTATTTTTAGTCAGTTGCTATTTCACAAGAGAAAATACCAAATATTTCCCCCATAGCTATTTTCTCTCACCAGAGGCATCTTCACACCAAATACAGCTGGACAGGGAGAATGTGGTGTAGGCCTTTGTCCCACAAAGTCTGTGACTCTCCATGGTGAGGAATGCACAATGCCACTTGACATCACCTAGCCAGCTGTTGTTGAGGCTGAGCTAAGCCTATACTCTGCCCGTATCTAACTCACACCTTGTACAAATTTTCTATTAGCTTTGCTTTTTTTGTGTGTCTTTTCAGACCATCCGTGTGCCAGGACCAGTGCAGGGGCATGCTGTTCCCCATAATGCGACAGAAACAAGGAGAGCCCCCCTTTTCCTCCCACAGGGCATCGACGAGGAGGATACAGAGCAGCCTTAATCCAAATGAAACAGTGAATTTCATGGTGAAGAAATGTAGAAACAGACATATCCTTTCCTTTTCCTGAGGGACAGAAGAAAAAGAATCAAGATATTGAGAGCAGTGAAGCACAATTTTGTTTATCTGTGCCTGCCTTTTCAGACAGCCAAAGGTTCTTGCTAGATGACTGCCAGTGATGTTCCCATCCAAACAAAATGAAGAGGTCACTGCCTTCTCTGATGCTCTGATCCAGACCACCGTATTGTCTTTTTTTTTTTTTTTTTTTTTTTTTTTTTCAAGCGGGTGGCCATGCAATGCTGCCGAGTAATCCTATGCTTTTATATTGTGTTGCATTATAAAGAGAGGAAAGGGCATTGATTTCCTGTTTCACAGCAGGAGTGGGAGAACTGGTCTGGAGGAAATCAGAAATCACACAGACCTCTGCTAAGAAACAGCAGCCTATGAAATGTAGCACAGTTCTACGTGCTGAATTTTCATTGCAATGGTCATTTCAGTTTTGAGTGCCACTGCCATGTGCAGCCTCTGTCCCAGAAGAACAACCACAGAGACTTCTAACAGTGAATTTGTGGTACCACCCCTAGTAAAACCTAAAGAAATGGATCCCAAGAACATGCATCCATGCTTCCCTCAGCTTAATGCCTCAGGTTTCATGGAAAATTGTATAGCTCAGCGCTGATGTTGGAAACAGTGCTGCTTTCACCAGAGGTTTTTAAAGGAGGAAAAGCACAACCATAACAGTCATAAAATGTTGATGAGAAGATGAAAGCATCTTCTTGTTGAAAATGAATGTTTAGTAAAATGAGCTTTCAAGTGTTGCAGTATCCTTAACAGGAATACATAAAGCTGTGAAGCAGACCTCCAGCCTGTGAAACCAAGTGAATTAGTTACAAGTAAAATATTAGAACTGTCAGAGCCACTTGATTGAGAAAGTAAAGACAACTATTAATCATGGTCTGCAAGTGCAGGTAACTTTCTACTTATGATCTGTGCAACCGGGAACTAGTAGGAGAAAATGGTAGCTTTTACATTAAGATGAAAAATGTGTAGATGAAGCAGTTCCTGGATATGAAATCACAAGGCTGTAAAACAAGATTTTACTTTTACTGTCTGGACCTATTTTTCAGAAATGTGGAATAGTCATGTGAAGATGATCTTACCAAAGACAGAATTACTAGACAACTGCAGTATTAAAACGCTCAGATTTGGAGAAGTCCTATCCTTTCTGCTCTGAAGTTAACATCATGCATGTGTAAATACTTCTGTAGTCCCAGAGTCACTGAAGAATGTGTGTTGGGTTACTCGCTTTTCTGATGCTGGAAGGGAACAGTCAGAATGCTTCTTCCCACACAGGCTGCAAGTTAACTAAAAAAGCAACCTTCACATTTCAGATAAGATGATGGAAGGATATTCACATTTGTAGTAACTTCTGACTTTATTGCTTAATTTTCCACTGACCTTTCAAAGAACTGCTTTTTTTACTGAGCTGTAAACAGTAGTGTGCATGTGTTCATTATGTCCTAGGGCAAGAAAAGGTTCTAGAAAATAGATGAAAGCAAATCCAATTTTGCTTTCCTCTTCTTTATTACAGAATTCTTGGTGCATGCATAAAAATAAAGATTGTATATCTGTATGGTGTCTGGTTGTAACAGAAAGAAGACATTGAAAAAGTTACCTTTATCCCTGAGTGGCAGAAGTAATTCATAAATAAAACTAGGAAAAAAAAAAAAAAAAAAAGTAATACCTAAAAAAAGTAAGGAGTTAATTTTCTTTTTTTCTCCCCCCCCCCCCTTTTTTTTAATTACAGCTGTACATATGAGAATGGCACTTGTTAATCTCTTATCAAAGCGTTTTATTTTTCTTTGATCTAACTATAATTTATTGAGAGCAGTTGCCACAGGCATCTGTAATCCATCTTTAAATCCCTGTATGCATTCCACTCTGTTCCGTGCTGGCCTTTTTCCATCCACTGCAGTGAAAGTATTCTCCCTTTTGTCTGTATGTGCATCTCCCATTTGTCTCCATTGGAGTCTCATGCGCTCACATACACATGAATAGTCCCTTTGAGCATATGTTTTCTTTGTGTTTTATTTCGCTTGTTCATTAATTAATATGATTCTTTGCTACCTAGGGAGATGTCACTTGTATATGTTAATAGAGCCTTCAGAAACGGGGGAAGAAAACAAACGTTTTCTTGCTTGTTATTGTCTAAGAACAGTGGTAGGGACATGTGCTCGCAGCTTTCCCAGAGTGACACTGTTTCATTGACAGCTGTGTGAGATTTTTCTAAGAAAAGAGAAAAAGCAGAAGTTTTGAACCTCAGAATAAGAACTGGAAAATGGTGCAAGCTCTGCCACTTGTAAATGCCAAGGCAAGTGGGATGGGCAAGTATGAAGCAATCCCATACTTGCCCTGTACTTGCAGTGAGGTGCCAGTTATCATTACACACAGGAGGCATTTTGCATGGATAGACTGTCCCAAAGCCTTTGAACTGGTACAGAATTACTCCAGCAAAATGTACACCTGTGAAAACTGTACCTAGCACACTCAGACACTAATGTACCTATTTGTTACCGAAAATAAAACCAAGCACAGTGTACTCAGCCACTGCTTAGCCATTGGAAATTGCAAGGGACACAGGTGTCAGCTTGGAAACAGAGCCAGGCAACTTGCAGGTTCTTGGCCTGAGTGCACCTCCATGTTCATAACATGCTTACATTTGGGTGGAACTGCGTGGTATCTATAGATTTTTTAACAGTGTAAGCTTACAGATAGGTAACTGAACAGATGAATAGTCAAGCAATTTTGTGACCAAGATAAATTCCTGCACCATGTTAATCTAGTCCTGATGGGCACAGCTCTCCATAGGACACCAGCGTTAGGCAGACCAAGGGGCTGTTGTGGCCTGCGACCTCGCCTTGTTCCCCAGCTCCCCGCAGTGACTCACATGTGAAGATTTGCATGTTGGCTTGCATTAAAGAAACATTGCTATGCAGGAGTTATTCTCATTTCACCTTTTCCATGGTAACATAGATTGTTTCCAGAGATACAACATAGAGGTGACTGATAAAGTATTCACAGTATGTTCTGAAATCCAGGGAAGACTCCTCGCTATCCCAGTGACAAGTCAGAGTTTACCTTTAAGAAGTTACTTAAAACTGCTATCACACTATTGCAGGTGAACCAATAGTAGATAAATAAAATTTAAAGATTGTGGTGTCCGGATATTGTAAAAAAAGGAGCATTGTTTCATCTTCTGTTGCATCTCTGGCACTTTTATCTCACGTTTCTGTTTCTTATTTGTGCTACAGCATGGAGGCTTAGACAAGACCAGAACATATGACAACATGATTCTCCTTTTTCACCCATTTTTCACTTAGGTGGTTTCTCCATGGAAAGCGATTACATGTGGCTTCAGGTCACATTAGCAATTTAAGAGCCAGAGAAAGACATGTACTTCACGACTTGCAGAAAGACCTCCCATTTTCTTTGTGTTAGAGACTGCCTTTTTGGATTGCAAGGCCAAATGCCATCCCACATATTACGGATTATCAACCTCATCCTGTTCTCTTCAGCACTGACTCTTTTTTGAGGAAGAACCAGGCCACCAGTGAGCATGATCAGATGCTTTTTCTAATCATAGAAAAGATAACAGAGATTGAGAAAATAGTGATGTAGTAGATGGAAGATCCAAGCTCAGCAGAAATAATCTTTTACTGGAAACAAAAACAAAAACAACAACAAAAAGCAACAATTAATAGCTTAATGAGTACTTTCTATTAGGCATGCATTTTCTTTAAAGCAGGCACTTCAGTGGTCACAGCATTTGTTGACACAGAACTGGGGACTAATGTGAGATTATGCTACATTCCATTGAATTTTGGTTTGAAAACTGCACTATTCATCATTAAATGATCATGTTTACTTCCAGGCTGACGTCAAATCTGGATTCATGTTCTTCCCTGCATTGCTCAGGAATAAAATTTATTTTGAGAGGTGCTTATTTTTTTTAACAACTTCTGCTAGCACTTTGTTGTTCTGTCAGGTGCCAGTTCTTAGTTCTTTAGTGGTCTTCCTTTACAAGCATAATTTCTGACAAAACACCACAAGCATAACACCATAAATTCAGTCTACACAGTTTATAAAGTGTAAGTGAATGAGTGGAATATAAGTTATTGAAACATAACAAGACTAACAAACTATTTGCCACAGACAGAAGTGTTATCCCAGGCATAAACTATGTTTTATTTTGCATTATTAAGCTATAAATGCAAAATGACCAATTGTTGTAGGCCTGTTAGAAAGAGCTACAATTCTCCACTTGTCAGAGTAGTAAAAAAGTGTTTGTTTAAAAGTTAAGTTAAAACAGAATTTTCAAACCCAGAATTTACAAACATATTTGATTGGACATTTTAACTCATTTTAAATTGTATTAAATTAAATTAAATTAAATTGTCTTTAATTGCAATAAAGCAAACAAGTCAAAGTTTTCATAATGAGCTGATGGTTTTACTTTTGGATATTCCATACCTCCGGATATTTTCTCTTTTTCCAGGTAGTAAGCTCTTCAGTACGTAACTTATATGAGTTGAAGGCTATAGCTTAAAGAGTTGTCAGCCTCCTGAGATGCCATAAATCAGCCTGAAGCTTCCCCCGTAATCAGATCTTACCTCAAAATGGCTAATAACTAGCTGTCTGAAACTAGCGTGTCCAAAACAGAGATGGTGCTAACAGAAGGAGCCCTTGAGCTATTCTGTTACTATGTAAGAGCACCATCAGTTAAAAGCAGAAATCCCCAAATCATCAATTAATCTCCACTGACTTTTAATAAGCACATAGGTGCTACCTTCAGCATTTTCCCAGTAGGTTGTGCCATATTTATACTGGACTTGTCTCTGGTTACCGTAGTTCACTTAAGATGATAAACAACCATTTTACCCTCTCCTTGACCAGCACACAGCAAATTTATCTCACTTACGTCCTGCTGGTTCTGAGCTGTCAGCTGGTGAGATGGCTCATGAAGAACTGTCACACGAATGAGACCATCAGCGTTGAAGGCATTGCTGGATGCCATTAAATGACCACAACCATCACCAGGTTGAAGTGCACGCCTTGTCTCTGTGTCAAGGCTTTTCATCACTCTTTTAGGTCAATATTTGTCCAAAGCCAGCTAAACACAAAAACTCAGACACAAGACTTCTTTGCTGACAGGAACAAGCTATTAATACCCATTCTGCTCGCAGGAGAGAGATGGGAGCTGCTTATCTGAAAAATTCACCAAGTGCTGCTTGTGCTAAGCTTCCTCAGTCATCTCTTCCTAGTCTGCAGGGAGAGTTAGCTGCTACATTCCTGCTAAGCTGAACTAGTGTAATAAACTCTTCACTCCTAGCATACTTCCTACCTCATTAAGATGGCTTGGGCATGAGGGATGAAAGGGAATAGGTGCTAACACTATTTAAAAAAAAAAATGAAATAAGATATTTGTTAGTCATGATAGTCCCAAGTGAGAAAGGAATCGAGTAACCATCAGGAGGAGTCAGAAACAGATAAACTTAGGTACTGTAAGGAGCTGAACACAGAGCTGGGAACACCCTTCCCCATCACAGCGAGCGCAGCACCACCTCTGCCGCTGTACACCCACGGAGCGACTAAGCCCAGACAAAATATGCAGGGTCAGAGACTTGCAGAGTTTGAGCTGAGGACTAATAACCTCAGCAGCTGCTGGCTCTCCCTTCTACTCAGTACACACAGGGAATGCAAGCCCTTCACACTAGAAACTATTCCCAGCTGCAGCTGCTAGGTATTCATAACAAATGTCTAATAGCTAAAACTGTGTACTGTGGACAGTGTCATCTTTCAAGTCACATGGGGACAACTGTGTATACCCCTCTGTGGTTGGGATACTGTGCTGTCACCCTGAAGTCATCTGGAGCAGCGCTCCTATGCCAGGCCAGGAGCTGCTGTTACTGAGCAGGAAGTTCTGGCCGCTGCTGATGCCTCCTTTGTACCACGTTGCTGGCTTCTAGCAGTATAGATGTTACCGGACCTTCTGCACTATAGAGACCCATTACTCAGAGCAAAGAGGCACTGTGATGTCTGTTGCCAAGCAGGGGAAAGGACTCGTCCTGACATGGGCTGAGATCGCTTGCCTGGTGCTGAGCCACCAGACTCCAGTGTGTCAGTCACAGATGAGAGTTTTTGGTATCCAAGGGTGCACCCGTACAGAGGCTGATGTGCAGGATCCTGGTTCTTAAATGCCTACATGCCCTCTCTCTTCCCTGCAGTTTAATTCCAGAATTTGAATTTGGCATGTATAACTTGTGTCCCTCAGTAGTCACACACAGAAATTAAGGTGCAGTTGTTCCTAGCTGATGAGGGGTGGAAGAATTTCACCATATCTGCGTGAGTATTTACTAAAGCAGAATAGCACTGTCTGTTCCAAGCAAAGACTAAAAGTGCTACTTTCAGGCAGTCACTCCTTCCTCTTTCTCTGATGCCTTTCTTAAGTGTGCATTCCCTCATGTATTAATATAAACTTTCACTTGATAATAAAGAAATCCCTACAAAGTGTAAAGTTTCTTAAAGTTTGCAGGAATTTTGACTCCTTTTTTAACTTGGGTTTTGGACTGGGTTTCTGTTTTTGAAGAAATTACATCAGAAAATGAATGAAGCCAATATACGACTTATTCTATGTGGATTTCTAAATTCACTTACATGAGTATGAAATATTCTTAAGGGATGTTTAGGGACAAACTGCCCTTCTGAACTGGATACCAAGAAAACTGCAGGTTAAACGTAATGATGCAACTGGGAAATAACCCTAAATGTATTAGCAAATCTGGGAACTTGTTAAGAGTTTAAGTTTATAGAGGATCTGAAGTTTTGTCTTTTAAGTACGTGAGAAGGATCCTTCCCAGTCCCACTTCATGGTAGCATTGTATCTCTATTTATGGCTGTCCTAAACAGATCATGCTAATGTGGAATGAAATCCATTTACAATTACATTTCATAAATTGACACTCCCAATAGGATTCATCATGAATACCATTATACAAAAATAAAAGGAATGGTGATTAATTATAATAAATGTAGACTGTACATTGCTCTTAGCTATTCCTCTACTATTCCACTGCTGTGCTTCTTTTATAACTTTTCTAACAAGACAGTGAATCCATATACTCTAATACATGATATCATACCATATTCTAGCATACTAAGCCGTTCCTGAAATAAAACTCTTTACTTCCTTACGTCATTTGTATTCTCCATCTCCCACCCACATATTTGGAAGCATTTGAGGCATAGTATATGTGTTCATACCACGACACAAAGACATCTATCCACAGGGCTGCAGCATTGTGATATTAATTTACATAAGGTAGGTACTTATAAATCATAATATACTTCTCTACGACAGCATGATTTAACATAATTTATTAGCATTCATACCATATCTTCTTAAAGCAATTGGAAACTCTGCTACTTGCATATTATTGTATTTTCATAAAATGGTGTAACAGTTTATTAGAGCGCAAGGATGCTATTGATCAAGCCTGAATGCAGCATAAAAATGCCCATTATAGCTCATTGATATTTAGACTTAAAACAAACTTTATAAAGCACCATTAACTGTATTGTTTTGTTTTAAATCCCAGCCACCCCTGCACTCTGACAGCAAGCTGTGCTGAACTCACAGGTGTTTCTGCTAAGGACAACTGGCTTGCTGGTCTCCTGGTGGGCAGCTAATAAAAGAGGAGAGGAGGGGGTGGAAACACCTATGTGAATGCAACCTGGAGGAGAACAGATCTGGGTTGTGGGGTTCTGTACTTAAGGCATGAACTGAAGTAAGTGCTGTCTTTAATTTTGGGTTATGCTTGAGGGAAATCTACTTGATTTGTTTATAGTAATATGTTGTAGGTTGTTTACTGTGTTTGCGTTTAATTGTCATGTATAATGGAGCCTCAAAGGAGTTCTGCTTTGTGATTATTGCCTGTGTGATTTGTGATGTTGTGTGGATGATGAGATTTTTTTTAAGGGTTGGGTTTTGTTCTTCAACTGGCTGCTTTTCCTCAAGGCTGACCGAACAAAAGTTATGTAAAAACTTCACTTCTGTGGATATGTAACTCTAAATCTTTTGCTGTGCTTTTAAGAATTCCCTAATAGCTAGGGCAGAGGGTAAATAAGAAGAGAGAATAGGTATGACACCTGTGGTTCTTGTAGCAGCAGTGAGAAAAGGGATGAAATGTGACTAGAAACCTTTGGCTTGTGTGATAGACTTACAAATCTTCTGCAGGAGCAGTTTTTTTTAGTGGGAAGGAGGAAAAATCCCACGTTTGATTCTGCCTTTCTCTGCTGTAGCCTTCTAAAGGAAATGTGTGTAGGGTGCTCTTGTCACCTCTGGAAGCTGCAATTTTCATGTGAGTTCCCCTAGGCAGAGGTGCCTGAATAGGGCATGGAGGAGCTCTGTAGCTGGCTGGCTGTGGCCTCATCTCTAAAGGCTCCATCTCCCCTGATGGAGTCCTGGGGGCAGCAGGTTCCTGTTGGTTATATTTTGAGAGGCCCTTACTGAAAAGGGACTGCTGATGTTAAGCTTTGTTTTGGCTGGGAGTGCTCCAGTATCTACCTTAGTACTTAGCCTTTAGTCTGAAGGAAAATGAAGAGTGCTTGAAATAGCTGCTGAGCCTGGCAGATGTGAAAGAAATTGATTCTTATGTGTTTTTTCTTGTCTTCCTCCTTCATTGGATTCACAATGCTCTCTGGGCATCTCTGGTCTCTTACTCTCTGCAGCCAACAGCAAGTCAAAAGCTCTTGTCAAAAGCTGAACTTTATTATTGAGCTTTGAGTGGCAACAGGTCTATAAACAAGGCAGGAAACTATGTGCCTGGTATCAGTGCTGGTGCATTGTGGCTTCCTTCTCCATCTCAAATGCTTTGAAAGGCCATGAACTGTGCCTTGCACCTGCTGTGCCTGAATCCTGTCCTTCCTGTGTCGCCTGGAGGAGGTGAGCTGAGCAGCTAAATCATGCTTGGCTGAAGTTCCCAGGCAGAGCCTTCCTGTGGCTTCCTGTCACTGCCAGTAGCCTGCTACCTCTCCCCAGGGCCTTGTTTCAGGTGCTCTTGTAGCACTGATCCTTCTTCCCCTCCCATCTCTCAGCTGCAGAGGAATAACACAACAAACAGTTTGACTCACACACACCTTTAGCCTCTGCATTCAGCAATAAGACCTGCATTTGCACATTGGCTTAAAGAGGAATGATTTCCATAGCAACAGCAAGGATATGTGGGATAGTATTCGTGCTGCCTCCGATAGCATATAAAGCACCTTCTTATGAAATAACTGACTGCACAGGCACTGGGAAAACACTCACAATTGACTATGTGGAGGAAGTGTTGTGTAATATCTTCAAGCAAAAAAAAAAAAAATCTTTCATTTCAGACAACACTTTAAAAAAATCTTGGCTATAGGGGGTGGGGGGCTCCTACTTTGTCAGGTGTTAGTGAATGCAGCTAGTATAAAGAGCTGTGATGTGATCACTTCTCCAGCAGCACAGTGAACTGATCTTCCTAGTGAAGATCTAAAGGGGAGTCACCTGAGGCAGGCTTTGAGTGGGGGAATGACAGCTCACTTGACTGGGGGAAGGAAGCAGGCTGAGCTGGCAGCCTCTTTAAATACTAGGTTTTGTGGTTATTACTGGTGGGCAGGCTTGTTGCTGCTGGGAGACAGGGAGGCAGAGCTCTAGTACTTGGGGATGCAGATAAACAAGATACGAAATGTGTATGAAGGAGAAAATGTTTAGTTTCCTTGTTTGCATGCACAGGTCTCCTTTACTTGTTTCCATTGTCCTCTTTGCTGCTTTTTGGTGTTGTTCCTGCATTGTTTTGCTTTACAAAGCCCCATGTACACACAGAACAGCCCTGTTTGATGCCCTAGCCAGACTTCCATGGGGAAGAAGTGCAAACAAGCACCCTGGCTTCTGTGGCTCCAGGTGTGAGACCACTTCAGAAGGGTTGGCCCTGCTTGGTCCCCCCACGTGCTCCAGGGAGAGGTGTCCTTGGGCAAGCATCTGCAGCAAGCTCGGCATGCCAGCAGTGGTTACCTGGATACACGTGGCTGCATCTGTCTGAATGGCATGGGAGTGGGAGGAATTGCTTCAGCTTATTATAGGTGGCATGAATAAGAGTAACTGGGCTGATTTCATCACTTCCTCAGTAAGAAGATAACTAATCAGCTCTGCTGCACTGCAGCACAACTGTCTTCAAAATAAGCAGTTCGGGATGGGGGAAACCTCCTTCATTTCAGACATATGGTTTAATCTGTTAAACTTCATGTTTGGGACAGCTAAAACTGTTAGAAATTCTGAGTCTCCCACTGGAGCTGTATGCTGCAATAGCTCTCCATGTGCTGTGGAATTCCTGTACCTTCCACAAAAACAGCTAGATAAGTTTGCACAGCCCACCTTCCTCAGCCTTTTTTCTACCTTTTATTGGTAAGTGATCACTGTTTCTGACAGAATTTACTTGCTTAAGCAACTATCCAGCACCCTCTCCCCACCAGCCTGAAGGCTGAGTCCTGCCACTTTCATGTGTGCATGCCAAGCTACAGCAACAGCGAGGTTTAGGATCATCCAGCATGCTGGGTAAGGGATGATGTTCTCATTTTTATCCCTTCAGTAGTGGATGCCTGTGTGGGGACCATGGTAGTCAGCTGAGGGCTCTGCACAGGCTCTATGGGCTGAGGTATGCCTGTAAAGAAGCAGCTGGAGAATGAGCTGGCCCCCCAATTTACATCTCCCTTTTGGAAAGGCACATGCTCTAGCCATGGCTCTGGTGCTAGGGAGGGATCTGAGACCTGCATCTTCCTCTGGGAGCAAAGAGCAGGGCTGCAGAAAGCAGGTGCTGGCTTTCTTTGGACAGTGCTGCTGGGGATGGCAAGCCCTGCCTGCTGAGATCAGTAATGGTGTGCTGTCCCACAGGGCTGCTGCTCTGGGGTTAGATCTAGGAATAAAGAAAGCTATTTTCTTCTAATGAATGTCACGTACTCCCAGCTTACGCTTTAATAGGATTAACCACTCTCAGAATGGTCTTGGCAGGTTTGCACATACCCCAAGGCAGGAGAGTCTAGACTCTGTCTGCCCTGGGCATCCTCACCTCTGGTGCTGGCATATGAGGTGCACAGCTCTGGGGACACCTTGCCTGGTTCAGTGTGGTTGAATCAGCCTTTTATTATGCAGGCTGTCTTTTTCTGGGATCAGGTTATCAGCCTTTAAGCCTGAGGGAGGCAGCTATTTGAGGAAAGCTAGTTAGGAACCAGTGGGAATTGAGTCCCACTTCCCTGTGTATCTGGAGGCCAAATCCTGAACTCGGTGGTTCAACTAACCCAGAGGCACTTCAGGTTTATGTCCAAGAAGGCCAGAGGCTGGTAGCAAGGACAGATAGTCTTCATATCCACTAACGCTTCTGCCTATATCTGTCTGGCCATGCTCAGAAGAGTTTATCCAAAGTTAGGGGAAGCTGGTAACTTCACAGCAGGCCACCTGCAGCATGACCTTTCCTCTTTAGCTGCTCTGCACCTCCCAGGGTGAGGCTAGTCCCAGTGTTCCTCCCTGCTGGTCTCTTGAGTGGGAGGAGTGCCATTGACTGGTGCTGCTCCCAGGATAACCCATTGGTACCCAGGGCTGCAGCCAGTCCTGGTGGGGGAGAGGCAGCTGGGAAGACTTGGTGGGCTTTCTCAGAGTTGGGGACTGTTCCTGAGCATCACTGCTTGCTTTCTAGCAGATGCTGTGTGATCTGCCTGTGCTGAAGATGTTGCTGTGGCTCCTGCATGTGCTTAGAGCAGAGGCAGGTGCAATTAGTAGGATGCAGGGGAAGGAAAGACACTTTATCTAGTTGCTCCCAGCAGGAGCTCGTCAGTGTGCATGGCCCAGACTGGACTGCACATGTGGGTAGTGGCGGGGGGGCAACCTGTGCCCAGAGCGGCTCTGTGCTGATCCCCTCTGCACTCTGGCAGAGGTGCAAACAGCAGGGCACAGGATTTAGTGGTTGCCAAGGAGAAACCTGCTCTTCTTCCTTGATCCTTTCCTGAGGCTTTCTGACCCCCTTCTCATTGTTCCTTCTCTGCAAAGGAAGTACAACTTTCTTTGTTAACTGTGATGTCCCATCAGCTGCATCTGCTCTGCTCAGATACTGGTTCTCCAGGCATGCTTGAGGTATGGAAATTGTGGACCTGTCTCACTGCCTGCCCAGCAGACACTGCTGAAGAGGAGCACATGCAGTGCCAGGGATGGAGATCTTCCCTCTTGCTGGTGCCTCTGAAAGCAGCTCTAGGTAAGGGAGCTCCGGTTAAAATCAATGACATTAGAGGACCAGTGCTGGAAGGTTTTTTTAGCCTACACATCCACCCTCTTCATGGAAATGCAATGTGTCTGTCAAGGTTATAAAATAGCTCCTTTCCAGAAACAAATTGCGAATCTATAATAATCAGATGTCATTGCCAGCATGTATGCTGAACAGAGTAGGGGGAAAAGCAACAGCAGCTTGTGATAAAATTCCTTTTACTGAAGCTGTGAAGAGCCATGTGATCTTCCACCTACCCTTTAGGATGGTAATAAGTGACTCAGCTGAACAGCACTGGTAGCAAGTGGTAGATGGCTTTAGAATTGTTTTGTTAGAACGGGGGAAAATGCACATTAAATAGAGCTTTGGTCTGTCAGATATTGGCTCCTGAAATAAGTGTGAGGAGGAGGATCTATCCTCACTGCCCCAAGGTTCATGCTAAATATGCCCTATGAAAAGAAAGTATCCTCTACTGCTAACCCCACTCTTCTGCCATACCCCACTCTTCTGCCATCTTTCTGGGAAAGTCTGTAAAGCAGATGAACGTGAGAAGAAAAAGTTAATTCTTTCCAGAGGTCCCAAGGTGAGGTTGTGGCAGAAATGGCAAGAGAAGGTGCTCTGTCTTAACCAAATACTACACCCCAGGCTTTTCTAAGTCAAAATTATTGCTTTAAGGCCTTGCAGAGGAGAACTCTGTAGCAGGGTGGGATATTGAATTGTTAAGTAACATCAGGAAAAAGGGTTTACCTTGACCCACTTTAATTTAGCTGTTTTTGTATCACCTTCTCCAACCATTGCTTATCTGCAGAAGTTTGCATAAAAATGATCTAGTGATGTGCTTACCTGAGACAAACAGGCAAACTGTTCATGAGGTACTGGAGTAGATGGAGCAGAATGATTGTGAGGCCAACTGGAAGCACTTATGAGATTTGCAGGCAGGTCTGGTGCTTCCATGCTGGGGAGGACTGCAGCTCCTGCAGGGGACAGCAAAAGGGTTGTGGTGGGGGGGAAATGAATGTGATAAGCAGCAGAAATACTAATGTAGCTGGTCTAGGTGGGGATCACTGAATAAGCAGCAAATCTGATGCCTGGTGGACTGCATTTTGTGTATATACTCACCTACTGAGTATACCTGTTGGGCATGCTCATTTCACCACAACACAATGGTGTTTTTCATCTTTTTGCCCCACTGAAAGGTAAATTTCATGCAGTCCTTGTGTCCATCCTCATCTTTGACTATCGAGTGCACAAACCTCTGCTTTCATCCTTGACAGGGTGTACCCAGCTTTGGCTTTAGGCCAGGAAATCCTGCAGACCCATACTTGAATCCAAATGATACTGCTTGGTAGCCTAATTATCTGCCCCTGTAGGTTGTGCCTGCAGATAGCTGCAGTTCAGACTCGATCATCTGCAGGGAGATGCCTTAAAGGGTATCTTTGAAGCAGTGAGTTAGTGCCCTGTGGTGCTGCTGTGTGAAGTAAAAAATGGCACCAATGCCTTTGGGGGGACGGTGGGGGGCGGCTGGCAGTTCAGCCTGAAATCACTTTGGCAAGAGAAAGCTTTATTAGCTTAGTGAGAGGAAAAGATGCTAAAAGCTGAGGAGTGGAGGAGGAAAGGGGATTTTATCAGTAGTGCTTAAAATCCTTGTGTATCCCAGCACTGGGGAGCAGTCCAGGTCTATCGATGTTCAGAGACCCTGAACTCCTGCCCCTGCTGGGGTCTGCAGAGCTTCTTGGGAGAGAGTAGTGCAGCAGGAGAGCCTTGCGTCCCAACAAGCAGAGGAAGAAGAGCTCTTGCTAATAGCCACTGGGGAAAACTGCTCAGGTTTTGCCAGGACACTTCTATGCTGACAGCTTGGTTAGCAGCACTAGAGATGAGAAGCTGGTCAGCCTTGTCATTTGGTAAAGCAATAGTGCTGTTAAACAGACCTCTCATGGACAAAACATTGTGCACTGCATAGCAAGTGAGGCCTCTCCAACAGCAGCTCTACAAGGGTGGCAGCCATCCTCTTGCTGCATCCACCATTTACATTGCTAAGCTTCTGCAGCCCCTCATTTCCTACAAGCAAAACTCCGAGTAGTTCCTCCTTTATTTCAGAAATTGTGCAGGAGGGTCATGGGTTTCTAACAGGAACAGATGCTGATACCCCTTGAGAGCAAAATAAGGGTATGCTGACTCCATGTGTGCAGCCAAATACCCCACACTTGCTCTGGACTCCACGCGGGGCAGCTCTGTGCAGCCTGACTGTTCCCTTGGGCTCCAAAGGCACTGCGGCTGTTAGCAGGGGTGCAAGCAGCAGACTGGCTAGTTTGGGTGCTGCCCCACATAGGTGTTTGTTGTGACACTCACCTGGCTGTGTGTGCTCCTGTTCTGTCCTGTGCTGCTGGATGCCCTGGCACAACTGTATCTTTGTCACAGAGCAGCTGTACCTGTAGCCAATATTGAACTGGGATTTTTCTTGCTCTCAGTTAAACTACCTTCCAGTCCTCTGCACTGACATCCTCAGGAACTGTAGGTCAAGCCTCTGTGGTCAGCAAGAGCACATGCAGGTCTAAATTCCCTTGGTTTGTCCCCAAGAAGCTGAAACAATTCTTTCTAAACTAGAAATCATTGCAGCTTTTAACAAAAATCCCAAGAACAAAGCACACATCCACCTGCCTAAACATGTAGTAGTATGCATGTTCTCAGGAAAAGTTTATAAAAATAAAGCATTCTCCTACATGTGCCTGGAGAGGTGATACAAACAAACAGCACATGACAGACTTTAGCTGTGCCTTCTAATGCCAGGCTGGAAGGTGCTCAGCTGATAAGCTGGATGTATGAACCTAGACAGAATAGAATGTAAGATTTCTGTGGGTCAATGCGCTTTGGTTACCAGGGCATTAAGCAGTCAGCTTTGGTCCTCTTAGATATTCAATAATAATAATAAAAAACAGTTGATTCAGCTCTGAAATTGTTCTTGGAAGTTAAATTAGATTTCTCAGAGGTGGATATGGAAAGGATCTGTGTCAAGGGTATCAGCTGTTTAAACTATAACCCCAAGCATTACCATGGGGTGAGCACTGCATTTTACTACTTGTTTTTTACTGGATAAAAAGTCCTTGCCCATGCTTTTCTAAATGAGTTTTGAGTGTGGTAAAAGAGGAAAAAGTGAAGAGGAAAAACATCACCTGTGAAAACTATGGTGAGCAGGTATCTAAAACATGAGCAAGAAGAGAGGGCAGGTAAGATATCAGAGTCAACTTGCTACTCATTGATGCAAAAAAAAAAAAATCCCCCCAATATAGTGAATAATCTTCTTGATTAACAGTCATTTGAAACAGGGAACGGGCTGTGAAAAGATGGAAAACTTGGAACTTGATTACCTTAGGATCTTCATCACTGATTTGGTGCCTCCCCATTTCTTTCAGTGGACAGTTGATAGTCTTGTTCCTCTTGTTCTTTAATCTCATGATGTTGCAGGGTCTCTGGTAACATAATGTAGACCAGACGTGATGGGTGGGGGAACATATGTATTAGAGGCACTATCTGTGGATGTAAGCTTGCACAGCTACTGAGTCTACTCTGACAGCTCAGGCCATCACAGTGTAATCCTTGTGGTATTACTTTGGTTGGGGTGCCTACAGTCCTTCTGCAGCTGGCTGAAGACACAAAGGTCTTATATGTCCATAATTCTAGGATGTTTTCTCAGCCTAATAGTCAATGCCCATCTGAATGAATTTCATTGTTTTGCCTTCAGGTCATACTTTTTGCAGCAGGCTGTACTGATGTGACAGTCTGACTCCTTCAATTCAGTGAATTTTTATTGTTATGGGTATTGCAGCCAACATCAGGCTTCAGCTGTGAAATACTGGAGGGACTATCACCCCCTGCAAGTACAGCAGTAGTTGTTGGTGATCTTGTAATAAGGCTCCATTGTTATGTGAATAAGTTGTGGTATTAAAATTACAATTGTGATAATAAAAACAACTTCTAGGCACTTGTCCCAAATTGTTGGCCACTGAGTAAGACAGGGTAAAACTTCTTGCTGCTAACCTTTATCAGGTGCTTCAGGGTCAATCCCAGCACTTCCAACCGCAGTAAAAGCGGTACTATTTGTTTTCAGGTCAGATGAAAAGTTGTTTTTTTTATGGTAGTGACATGAAGCTATCAAAATCGCCAAGGCGTGTAGTAGCTTGGGATCCATCTTTAATCCAAAATGGAAAGAGATCATATTCATAGAACCTCTACAGAAGTTTGTAGGCTGCTCTTATCTTGTTTTGATAATCTTTTTTTACTTTAAGATAACTTTATCATTTGTGTAAACAAGAAGTTTTACTCCTTAGCTTTTCATACTACTTTGCTTGTTTGTTTCTTTTATATTAAAGAGAAGGTGAGGGAATTTTCCTCCTATTCCAAATTTTTCATTTTCTGCTCTCATTTTAAAACAATCCTGAGGGTAAGCCTTCCCTGAAGGATCTAGTTTTCAAATTTCCAATAACTCTAAGTTCACTGAACATAAGCTTATTCTCTTTGTGCCTCTATTGCTCATGCTTCAAGTACTGCTACTGCACATGTGGCAATTTCCCTTTGTTTGCCTTCCCCCTCTGCCTACAGTGTATTTCATGCAGCACCCACCTAGCTATTCATCCTTCTTCAGTTTTTGCCACAACTCAGGGTCTTAATGTTGTCTTCTTTCCACCTCCATTCTCTCAAAACTAAATCGAAATCACAATCTCACCTACGCCTGTTACCTTTAAAAAAAAAAAGTTTTTATTTCCTGCAGCCCCTCAAACCTTAAATATCGACTAGAAAGTTTTTCTCTTCTTTTTACCTCTTCTGTTTTCATGCTGTTCTTCTGTTTAGATCTTTCTGAGAAGTTTTCTTTGAGCTTGCTCCTGCCACTGTTCCTCCAGTGTTGAAGGATTTATATAACAAAACAGTGGTGTTTCTTCCTCATAAAGCTCTAAACTTATTCTGAGTTTCTACTTTTGAATTGCATATTTGTCATGTGTGGAGGCTTGCTCAGGGAGCTCTTGGTTGGCACTTGTTAAATCTGCTTGCAGATTACTAAATCCTGTTTTATAAAAGCACATTCATGTAGCCAGGGGCCATATGGATACCTAGATAAATGCTCGTGTGGATAAGTAGCTTCTAATAGCTTTGTCTTTCTGTGCAAACAACAGTTACCTTTCCTGCCAAGGAAACGAATTGAAATAAATGTAATACAAAAATATCAACAATTGGAATTAATACTATCAATTAAAATACTTCTGCAGAGATAAAACTGTGAAGCATTTTAATGCCATTTGCATGTGATGTCTGGCATTTGTTCTGCTCAATAGGAGATTCCAGCAAGTACAGAAATAAGAGGAAAGTGGTTTATTCCACTGATGCATGCTTGGATATCTGCTGTGGTGATGTACGATCCTTTCTTAGGGAAAGAAGAATTTGTCCCCAGCTGGGGACATTCCTTTCAAACTTGGCCCTAAAACTAAAGAAGCTCTTGTTTTGAGCCCTGCTTCTATCAGCACTCTGAATAAATGCTCAAAAAGCTGAGTGATAAGCAGATGTTCTGCTTAAGATGCTGTAGGAATTTGTAGAGATGAGCAGGAAAGAAGTGATTACAGTGGGGAGAATAAAGAACATGGAGACACCTAAAATGAAGTGTTTGAGTACTGGAAGTGACTACTTTTACATCTTCTCCTGCCACAACTGTACCTACATGTCTATCTCATTCTTCATTATATGCATTAGCGGAGAAGAGGGAGCATAAACTAAGGAACAACCTCAAATGCATGTTTTTTTCCAAACTAGTTAAAACTCCTTTGACCCTTTGTGATGTCTCCCTGGACTCTGCCCTCTGCTTCCCCATAAATGCTTATTTCTTGTGCTGTCTCAGTCCTTGCCTCTCCTGCACCCATCCCTTGTGAAGTCTCAGGCTGCTGATTTACTTTCACTTGAAGCTGCTGCACCTGATGACTGTGCCTGCCTTGACCAAGGGATAGCACTTAGCTGACAGCTGGGTAAAACCCTCTAATATGAAGCCTTGGCACTGTCACAGGAATTCTGGCTGAGGCTTTCAGGTACTAAAGGAACAAACAAATAACCACACTTTTATCATGGTGCTCTGTGTGTTTTTTAAGCAGTCAGCTTTCCCAGAAACTCAACAATAAGTAAAACATGAAATTATAGATGTAAACTTATTCCAATGGACTCATGCTGATGATGTGACTATTGTTCTTATATAGCTGTTTGCCAACATGCAGAAGGATGAGAGGAAAGGGCTTATTAAGGGAAATAAGTCATCCAGGGCACAATGGACAGTTGCTGCAACAGTCCCCAAAATAATAATGTAACTACCTGCAGGCAATACTGGCCTACAAGAGAGCAACAGGACTGTTATAGCCTCTGATTGCTAGTTACTCTGCTGCTGGGAAGCCAGCATTTACTGGCCTTCTACCCACAACAGCTGTAACAAAAAGGCTGCCAGACAAACATCTGACTCTTGCTAGACACTCCACCAAGCTTTTTTCAAAAGTGACTGGTTTGGTGTGTCAAGGCAGGGTGGTGGAGTTGCAGGGATGGTTTTTTTTTTTTTTTTTTTTTTTTTTTCATGGTAGGACTGTGGCTTTACTCAGCTCCAGCTGTGCTGGCTGTGTCCTTATGTGCTTGCAGGTTTATGGCCTAGGCTGGCAGTAGGGATGCAGGGTTGCTCTTCCTGGCCATGTAAAACCATTTCATGCATGACATCAATGACTATATGAAGGAGACAGTCCTTATTCTATCAATGCTCCTACATTCCCATGCTGTCTTTCCAAAACACTTGGTGTCCTCTAATGATATCTCCACATACGCTTCTGTCCCATGCTGTCTTTTTGCTCCAATACTTCCCCATGCAGTGTTGTGTGACAGGCATTCAAACTTCTCATGAGCAGCTCAAAATAGTAGATTTCAAGCTTACCAGCAAGTTGCGGGGCACGTGCCAGAAAGCAGCTTTTGGAGTGCAGGTGGGCTGGTGCTGGAGGGGAACTGGAACTTGCAGCAGCTCCTCCCCTTAAATAAAATAACTGGCTCTGGCTGGAGGAGAGAACTTCACCTAACACCCAGGCAGTGATTCCCTGAAAGTGACATGTCTCTAAACTCATTTTAGAGTGTTACAGTATTGCAGCCTTGTGTTGACACTCCCTGAAACTGAAGCTAGAGGGAAGAGGCAAAACAGGCTTCTGTCAGCAGTCATTTTGATGCTAAAACTTGCTACTACTTACTTTTACTTCTGTATTGTTCTCGTCTTTCTGCAGCTATCCTAGTGTCTCCATTTAAGTCCAGGAATCTGCACCAAAACAATGACCTGAAATAAATATTTTGGAATCTGGGTAGAAAAAATACAAAAACTGTTATCATGGGTGGTTTCATTGGGAAAGATGATGCAAAGTGTTGCTTGTTTGTGACAGAGAATTCATCTGTTGGTAATACCTAATATGAACTATAGCTTGTGTTGTTGTGTCATGTATTTTTTCATCTTTGAACCTGAGGTATAAAGAGAAAGGGGCAGAAGACTAATACTTCAGATAACTTCTTAAATTGTTTAACAGCAGCTCAATTGATTTCCCCCTC